>NW_028283418.1:0-152110 GCF_059441005.1 Hippichthys cyanospilos | reverse complement strand
ATGTAGTCCTCTTAATTCTTGCTTCTAAAGCATACGCAAGCAGAAATTTCAATGTACAATGATGTTTTTAAAAAAACAGTCAAAATGTGCTCCACTCGGGCTGAAAACGCTTGTTTGGGACATTACATTAATGTTGACTATAAATCATAAACTAAGCATTTTTCAGCTGAAATAATGAATGTAGTCCTCTTAATTCTTGCTTCTAAAGCATACGCAAAAAGAAATTTCAATGTACAATGATGTTTTTTAAAAAACGGTCAAAATGTGCTCCACTCGGGCTGAAAACGCTTGTTCGGAACATTTCCTTAATGTTGACTATAAATCATAAACTAAGCATTTTTCAGCTGAAATAATGAATGTAGTCCTCTTAATTCTTGCTTCTAAAGCATACGCAAGCAGAAATTTCAATGTACAATGATGTTTTTAAAAAAAACAGTCAAAATGCGCTCCACTCGGGCTGAAAACGCTGTTGGGGACATTTCATTAATGTTGACTACAAATCAAAAACTAAGCATTTTTCAGCTGAAATAATGAATGTAGTCCTCTTAATTCTTGCTTCTAAAGCATACGCAAGCAGAAATTTCAATGTACAATGATGTTTTTAAAAAAAGGGTCAAAATGTGCTCCACTCGGGCTGAAAACGCTTGTTTGGAACATTTCATTAATGTTGACTATAAATCATAAACTAAGCATTTTTCAGCTGAAATAATGAATGTAGTCCTCTTAATTCTTGCTTCTAAAGCATACGCAAGCAGAAATTTCAATGTACAATGATGTTTTTAAAAAAACAGTCAAAATGTGCTCCACTCGGGCTGAAAACGCTGTTGGGGACATGACATTAATGTTGACTATAAATCATAAACTAAGCATTTTTCAGCTGAAATAATGAATGTAGTCCTCTTAATTCTTGCTTCTAAAGCATACGCAAGCAGAAATTTCAATGTACAATGATGTTTTTAAAAAAAGGGTCAAAATGTGCTCCACTCGGGCTGAAAACGTTGTTGGGGACATTTCATTAATGTTGACTATAAATCATAAACTAAGCATTTTTCAGCTGAAATAATGAATGTAGTCCTCTTAATTCTTGCTTCTAAAGCATACGCAAGCAGAAATTTCAATGTACAATGATGTTTTTAAAAAAAACAGTCAAAATGCGCTCCACTCGGGCTGAAAACGCTGTTGGGGACATTTCATTAATGTTGACTACAAATCAAAAACTAAGCATTTTTCAGCTGAAATAATGAATGTAGTCCTCTTAATTCTTGCTTCTAAAGCATACGCAAGCAGAAATTTCAATGTACAATGATGTTTTTAAAAAAAACAGTCAAAATGTGCTCCACTCGGGCTGAAAACGCTGTTGGGGACATTTCATTAATGTTGACTACAAATCAAAAACTAAGCATTTTTCAGCTGAAATAATGAATGTAGTCCTCTTAATTCTTGCTTCTAAAGCATTCGCAAGCAGAAATTTCAATGTACAATGATGTTTTTAAAAAAACAGTCAAAATGTGCTCCACTCGGGCTGAAAACGCTGTTGGGGACATTTCATTAATGTTGACTATAAATCATAAACTAAGCATTTTTCAGCTGAAATAATGAATGTAGTCCTCTTAATTCTTGCTTCTAAAGCATACGCAAGCAGAAATTTCAATGTACAATGATGTTTTTAAAAAAACAGTCAAAATGTGCTCCACTCGGGCTGAAAACGCTTGTTCGGAACATTTCATTAATGTTGACTATAAATCATAAACTAAGCATTTTTCAGCTGAAATAATGAATGTAGTCCTCTTAATTCTTGCTTCTAAAGCATACGCAAGCAGAAATTTCAATGTACAATGATGTTTTTAAAAAAACAGTCAAAATGTGCTCCACTCGGGCTGAAAACGCTTGTTTGGGACATGACATTAATGTTGACTATAAATCATAAACTAAGCATTTTTCAGCTGAAATAATGAATGTAGTCCTCTTAATTCTTGCTTCTAAAGCATACGCAAGCAGAAATTTCAATGTACAATGATGTTTTTAAAAAAACAGTCAAAATGTGCTCCACTCGGGCTGAAAACGCTTGTTTGGGACATTACATTAATGTTGACTATAAATCATAAACTAAGCATTTTTCAGCTGAAATAATGAATGTAGTCCTC
The DNA here is from genome assembly GCF_059441005.1 of Hippichthys cyanospilos. Classification (NCBI taxonomy): domain Eukaryota; kingdom Metazoa; phylum Chordata; class Actinopteri; order Syngnathiformes; family Syngnathidae; genus Hippichthys; species Hippichthys cyanospilos. The sequence goes on along the minus strand of NW_028283418.1, from coordinate 149,966 downwards.
TTAATTCTTGCTTCTAAAGCATACGCAAAAAGAAATTTCAATGTACAATGATGTTTTTTAAAAAATGGTCAAAATGTGCTCCACTCGGGCTGAAAACGCTTGTTCGGAACATTTCCTTAATGTTGACTATAAATCATAAACTAAGCATTTTTCAGCTGAAATAATGAATGTAGTCCTCTTAATTCTTGCTTCTAAAGCATACGCAAGCAGAAATTTCAATGTACAATGATGTTTTTAAAAAAAGGGTCAAAATGTGCTCCACTCGGGCTGAAAACGCTTGTTTGGAACATTTCATTAATGTTGACTATAAATCATAAACTAAGCATTTTTCAGCTGAAATAATGAATGTAGTCCTCTTAATTCTTGCTTCTAAAGCATACGCAAGCAGAAATTTCAATGTACAATGATGTTTTTAAAAAAACAGTCAAAATGTGCTCCACTCGGGCTGAAAACGCTTGTTTGGGACATGACATTAATGTTGACTATAAATCATAAACTAAGCATTTTTCAGCTGAAATAATGAATGTAGTCCTCTTAATTCTTGCTTCTAAAGCATACGCAAGCAGAAATTTCAATGTACAATGATGTTTTTAAAAAAACAGTCAAAATGTGCTCCACTCAGGCTGAAAACGCTGTTGGGGACATTTCATTAATGTTGACTACAAATCAAAAACTAAGCATTTTTCAGCTGAAATAATGAATGTAGTCCTCTTAATTCTTGCTTCTAAAGCATACGCAAAAAGAAATTTCAATGTACAATGATGTTTTTTAAAAAACGGTCAAAATGTGCTCCACTCGGGCTGAAAACGCTTGTTCGGAACATTTCCTTAATGTTGACTATAAATCATAAACTAAGCATTTTTCAGCTGAAATAATGAATGTAGTCCTCTTAATTCTTGCTTCTAAAGCATACGCAAGCAGAAATTTCAATGTACAATGATGTTTTTAAAAAAAACAGTCAAAATGCGCTCCACTCGGGCTGAAAACGCTGTTGGGGACATTTCATTAATGTTGACTACAAATCAAAAACTAAGCATTTTTCAGCTGAAATAATGAATGTAGTCCTCTTAATTCTTGCTTCTAAAGCATACGCAAGCAGAAATTTCAATGTACAATGATGTTTTTAAAAAAAGGGTCAAAATGTGCTCCACTCGGGCTGAAAACGCTTGTTTGGAACATTTCATTAATGTTGACTATAAATCATAAACTAAGCATTTTTCAGCTGAAATAATGAATGTAGTCCTCTTAATTCTTGCTTCTAAAGCATACGCAAGCAGAAATTTCAATGTACAATGATGTTTTTAAAAAAACAGTCAAAATGTGCTCCACTCGGGCTGAAAACGCTGTTGGGGACATGACATTAATGTTGACTATAAATCATAAACTAAGCATTTTTCAGCTGAAATAATGAATGTAGTCCTCTTAATTCTTGCTTCTAAAGCATACGCAAGCAGAAATTTCAATGTACAATGATGTTTTTAAAAAAAGGGTCAAAATGTGCTCCACTCGGGCTGAAAACGTTGTTGGGGACATTTCATTAATGTTGACTATAAATCATAAACTAAGCATTTTTCAGCTGAAATAATGAATGTAGTCCTCTTAATTCTTGCTTCTAAAGCATACGCAAGCAGAAATTTCAATGTACAATGATGTTTTTAAAAAAACAGTCAAAATGTGCTCCACTCGGGCTGAAAACGCTTGTTTGGGACATGACATTAATGTTGACTATAAATCATAAACTAAGCATTTTTCAGCTGAAATAATGAATGTAGTCCTCTTAATTCTTGCTTCTAAAGCATACGCAAGCAGAAATTTCAATGTACAATGATGTTTTTAAAAAAACAGTCAAAATGTGCTCCACTCGGGCTGAAAACGCTGTTGGGGACATTTCATTAATGTTGACTATAAATCATAAACTAAGCATTTTTCAGCTGAAATAATGAATGTAGTCCTCTTAATTCTTGCTTCTAAAGCATACGCAAGCAGAAATTTCAAATGACAATGATGTTTTTAAAAAAACAGTCAAAATGTGCTCCACTCGGGCTGAAAACGCTTGTTTGGGACATTACATTAATGTTGACTATAAATCATAAACTAAGCATTTTTCAGCTGAAATAATGAATGTAGTCCTCTTAATTCTTGCTTCTAAAGCATACGCAAACAGAAATTTCAATGTACAATGATGTTTTTAAAAAAACGGTCAAAATGTGCTCCACTCGGGCTGAAAACGCTTGTTCGGAACATTTCCTTAATGTTGACTATAAATCATAAACTAAGCATTTTTCAGCTGAAATAATGAATGTAGTCCTCTTAATTCTTGCTTCTAAAGCATACGCAAGCAGAAATTTCAATGTACAATGATGTTTTTAAAAAAAACAGTCAAAATGCGCTCCACTCGGGCTGAAAACGCTGTTGGGGACATTTCATTAATGTTGACTATAAATCATAAACTAAGCATTTTTCAGCTGAAATAATGAATGTAGTCCTCTTAATTCTTGCTTCTAAAGCATACGCAAGCAGAAATTTCAATGTACAATGATGTTTTTAAAAAAAACAGTCAAAATGCGCTCCACTCGGGCTGAAAACGCTGTTGGGGACATTTCATTAATGTTGACTACAAATCAAAAACTAAGCATTTTTCAGCTGAAATAATGAATGTAGTCCTCTTAATTCTTGCTTCTAAAGCATACGCAAGCAGAAATTTCAATGTACAATGATGTTTTTAAAAAAAGGGTCAAAATGTGCTCCACTCGGGCTGAAAACACTTGTTTGGAACATTTCATTAATGTTGACTATAAATCATAAACTAAGCATTTTTCAGCTGAAATAATGAATGTAGTCCTCTTAATTCTTGCTTCTAAAGCATACGCAAGCAGAAATTTCAATGTACAATGATGTTTTTAAAAAAACAGTCAAAATGTGCTCCACTCGGGCTGAAAACGCTTGTTTGGGACATGACATTAATGTTGACTATAAATCATAAACTAAGCATTTTTCAGCTGAAATAATGAATGTAGTCCTCTTAATTCTTGCTTCTAAAGCATACGCAAGCAGAAATTTCAATGTACAATGATGTTTTTAAAAAAACAGTCAAAATGTGCTCCACTCGGGCTGAAAACGCTTGTTTGGGACATTACATTAATGTTGACTATAAATCATAAACTAAGCATTTTTCAGCTGAAATAATGAATGTAGTCCTCTTAATTCTTGCTTCTAAAGCATACGCAAAAAGAAATTTCAATGTACAATGATGTTTTTTAAAAAATGGTCAAAATGTGCTCCACTCGGGCTGAAAACGCTTGTTCGGAACATTTCCTTAATGTTGACTATAAATCATAAACTAAGCATTTTTCAGCTGAAATAATGAATGTAGTCCTCTTAATTCTTGCTTCTAAAGCATACGCAAGCAGAAATTTCAATGTACAATGATGTTTTTAAAAAAAACAGTCAAAATGCGCTCCACTCGGGCTGAAAACGCTGTTGGGGACATTTCATTAATGTTGACTACAAATCAAAAACTAAGCATTTTTCAGCTGAAATAATGAATGTAGTCCTCTTAATTCTTGCTTCTAAAGCATACGCAAGCAGAAATTTCAATGTACAATGATGTTTTTAAAAAAAGGGTCAAAATGTGCTCCACTCGGGCTGAAAACGCTTGTTTGGAACATTTCATTAATGTTGACTATAAATCATAAACTAAGCATTTTTCAGCTGAAATAATGAATGTAGTCCTCTTAATTCTTGCTTCTAAAGCATACGCAAGCAGAAATTTCAATGTACAATGATGTTTTTAAAAAAACAGTCAAAATGTGCTCCACTCGGGCTGAAAACGCTTGTTTGGGACATGACATTAATGTTGACTATAAATCATAAACTAAGCATTTTTCAGCTGAAATAATGAATGTAGTCCTCTTAATTCTTGCTTCTAAAGCATACGCAAGCAGAAATTTCAATGTACAATGATGTTTTTAAAAAAACAGTCAAAATGTGCTCCACTCGGGCTGAAAACGCTTGTTTGGGACATGACATTAATGTTGACTATAAATCATAAACTAAGCATTTTTCAGCTGAAATAATGAATGTAGTCCTCTTAATTCTTGCTTCTAAAGCATACGCAAGCAGAAATTTCAATGTACAATGATGTTTTTAAAAAAACAGTCAAAATGTGCTCCACTCGGGCTGAAAACGCTTGTTTGGGACATGACATTAATGTTGACTATAAATCATAAACTAAGCATTTTTCAGCTGAAATAATGAATGTAGTCCTCTTAATTCTTGCTTCTAAAGCATACGCAAGCAGAAATTTCAATGTACAATGATGTTTTTAAAAAAAGGGTCAAAATGTGCTCCACTCGGGCTGAAAACGCTTGTTTGGAACATTTCATTAATGTTGACTATAAATCATAAACTAAGCATTTTTCAGCTGAAATAATGAATGTAGTCCTCTTAATTCTTGCTTCTAAAGCATACGCAAGCAGAAATTTCAATGTACAATGATGTTTTTAAAAAAACAGTCAAAATGTGCTCCACTCGGGCTGAAAACGCTGTTGGGGACATTTCATTAATGTTGACTATAAATCATAAACTAAGCATTTTTCAGCTGAAATAATGAATGTAGTCCTCTTAATTCTTGCTTCTAAAGCATACGCAAGCAGAAATTTCAATGTACAATGATGTTTTTAAAAAAAACGGTCAAAATGTGCTCCACTCGGGCTGAAAACGCTTGTTTGGGACATTACATTAATGTTGACTATAAATCATAAACTAAGCATTTTTCAGCTGAAATAATGAATGTAGTCCTCTTAATTCTTGCTTCTAAAGCATACGCAAACAGAAATTTCAATGTACAATGATGTTTTTAAAAAAACGGTCAAAATGTGCTCCACTCGGGCTGAAAACGCTTGTTCGGAACATTTCCTTAATGTTGACTATAAATCATAAACTAAGCATTTTTCAGCTGAAATAATGAATGTAGTCCTCTTAATTCTTGCTTCTAAAGCATACGCAAGCAGAAATTTCAATGTACAATGATGTTTTTAAAAAAAACAGTCAAAATGCGCTCCACTCGGGCTGAAAACGCTGTTGGGGACATTTCATTAATGTTGACTACAAATCAAAAACTAAGCATTTTTCAGCTGAAATAATGAATGTAGTCCTCTTAATTCTTGCTTCTAAAGCATACGCAAGCAGAAATTTCAATGTACAATGATGTTTTTAAAAAAAGGGTCAAAATGTGCTCCACTCGGGCTGAAAACGCTTGTTGGGAACATTTCATTAATGTTGACTATAAATCATAAACTAAGCATTTTTCAGCTGAAATAATGAATGTAGTCCTCTTAATTCTTGCTTCTAAAGCATACGCAAGCAGAAATTTCAATGTACAATGATGTTTTTAAAAAAACAGTCAAAATGTGCTCCACTCGGGCTGAAAACGCTTGTTTGGGACATGACATTAATGTTGACTATAAATCATAAACTAAGCATTTTTCAGCTGAAATAATGAATGTAGTCCTCTTAATTCTTGCTTCTAAAGCATACGCAAGCAGAAATTTCAATGTACAATGATGTTTTTAAAAAAACAGTCAAAATGTGCTCCACTCGGGCTGAAAACGCTTGTTTGGGACATTACATTAATGTTGACTATAAATCATAAACTAAGCATTTTTCAGCTGAAATAATGAATGTAGTCCTCTTAATTCTTGCTTCTAAAGCATACGCAAAAAGAAATTTCAATGTACAATGATGTTTTTTAAAAAACGGTCAAAATGTGCTCCACTCGGGCTGAAAACGCTTGTTCGGAACATTTCCTTAATGTTGACTATAAATCATAAACTAAGCATTTTTCAGCTGAAATAATGAATGTAGTCCTCTTAATTCTTGCTTCTAAAGCATACGCAAGCAGAAATTTCAATGTACAATGATGTTTTTAAAAAAAACAGTCAAAATGCGCTCCACTCGGGCTGAAAACGCTGTTGGGGACATTTCATTAATGTTGACTACAAATCAAAAACTAAGCATTTTTCAGCTGAAATAATGAATGTAGTCCTCTTAATTCTTGCTTCTAAAGCATACGCAAGCAGAAATTTCAATGTACAATGATGTTTTTAAAAAAAGGGTCAAAATGTGCTCCACTCGGGCTGAAAACGCTTGTTTGGAACATTTCATTAATGTTGACTATAAATCATAAACTAAGCATTTTTCAGCTGAAATAATGAATGTAGTCCTCTTAATTCTTGCTTCTAAAGCATACGCAAGCAGAAATTTCAATGTACAATGATGTTTTTAAAAAAACAGTCAAAATGTGCTCCACTCGGGCTGAAAACGCTGTTGGGGACATGACATTAATGTTGACTATAAATCATAAACTAAGCATTTTTCAGCTGAAATAATGAATGTAGTCCTCTTAATTCTTGCTTCTAAAGCATACGCAAGCAGAAATTTCAATGTACAATGATGTTTTTAAAAAAAGGGTCAAAATGTGCTCCACTCGGGCTGAAAACGTTGTTGGGGACATTTCATTAATGTTGACTATAAATCATAAACTAAGCATTTTTCAGCTGAAATAATGAATGTAGTCCTCTTAATTCTTGCTTCTAAAGCATACGCAAGCAGAAATTTCAATGTACAATGATGTTTTTAAAAAAACAGTCAAAATGTGCTCCACTCGGGCTGAAAACGCTTGTTTGGGACATTACATTAATGTTGACTATAAATCATAAACTAAGCATTTTTCAGCTGAAATAATGAATGTAGTCCTCTTAATTCTTGCTTCTAAAGCATACGCAAAAAGAAATTTCAATGTACAATGATGTTTTTTAAAAAATGGTCAAAATGTGCTCCACTCGGGCTGAAAACGCTTGTTCGGAACATTTCCTTAATGTTGACTATAAATCATAAACTAAGCATTTTTCAGCTGAAATAATGAATGTAGTCCTCTTAATTCTTGCTTCTAAAGCATACGCAAGCAGAAATTTCAATGTACAATGATGTTTTTAAAAAAAACAGTCAAAATGCGCTCCACTCGGGCTGAAAACGCTGTTGGGGACATTTCATTAATGTTGACTACAAATCAAAAACTAAGCATTTTTCAGCTGAAATAATGAATGTAGTCCTCTTAATTCTTGCTTCTAAAGCATACGCAAGCAGAAATTTCAATGTACAATGATGTTTTTAAAAAAACAGTCAAAATGTGCTCCACTCGGGCTGAAAACGCTTGTTCGGAACATTTCATTAATGTTGACTATAAATCATAAACTAAGCATTTTTCAGCTGAAATAATGAATGTAGTCCTCTTAATTCTTGCTTCTAAAGCATACGCAAGCAGAAATTTCAATGTACAATGATGTTTTTAAAAAAACAGTCAAAATGTGCTCCACTCGGGCTGAAAACGCTTGTTTGGGACATGACATTAATGTTGACTATAAATCATAAACTAAGCATTTTTCAGCTGAAATAATGAATGTAGTCCTCTTAATTCTTGCTTCTAAAGCATACGCAAGCAGAAATTTCAATGTACAATGATGTTTTTAAAAAAACAGTCAAAATGTGCTCCACTCGGGCTGAAAACGCTTGTTTGGGACATTACATTAATGTTGACTATAAATCATAAACTAAGCATTTTTCAGCTGAAATAATGAATGTAGTCCTCTTAATTCTTGCTTCTAAAGCATACGCAAAAAGAAATTTCAATGTACAATGATGTTTTTTAAAAAATGGTCAAAATGTGCTCCACTCGGGCTGAAAACGCTTGTTCGGAACATTTCCTTAATGTTGACTATAAATCATAAACTAAGCATTTTTCAGCTGAAATAATGAATGTAGTCCTCTTAATTCTTGCTTCTAAAGCATACGCAAGCAGAAATTTCAATGTACAATGATGTTTTTAAAAAAAGGGTCAAAATGTGCTCCACTCGGGCTGAAAACGCTTGTTTGGAACATTTCATTAATGTTGACTATAAATCATAAACTAAGCATTTTTCAGCTGAAATAATGAATGTAGTCCTCTTAATTCTTGCTTCTAAAACATACGCAAGCAGAAATTTCAATGTACAATGATGTTTTTAAAAAAACAGTCAAAATGTGCTCCACTCGGGCTGAAAACGCTTGTTTGGGACATGACATTAATGTTGACTATAAATCATAAACTAAGCATTTTTCAGCTGAAATAATGAATGTAGTCCTCTTAATTCTTGCTTCTAAAGCATACGCAAGCAGAAATTTCAATGTACAATGATGTTTTTAAAAAAACAGTCAAAATGTGCTCCACTCAGGCTGAAAACGCTGTTGGGGACATTTCATTAATGTTGACTACAAATCAAAAACTAAGCATTTTTCAGCTGAAATAATGAATGTAGTCCTCTTAATTCTTGCTTCTAAAGCATACGCAAAAAGAAATTTCAATGTACAATGATGTTTTTTAAAAAACGGTCAAAATGTGCTCCACTCGGGCTGAAAACGCTTGTTCGGAACATTTCCTTAATGTTGACTATAAATCATAAACTAAGCATTTTTCAGCTGAAATAATGAATGTAGTCCTCTTAATTCTTGCTTCTAAAGCATACGCAAGCAGAAATTTCAATGTACAATGATGTTTTTAAAAAAAACAGTCAAAATGCGCTCCACTCGGGCTGAAAACGCTGTTGGGGACATTTCATTAATGTTGACTACAAATCAAAAACTAAGCATTTTTCAGCTGAAATAATGAATGTAGTCCTCTTAATTCTTGCTTCTAAAGCATACGCAAGCAGAAATTTCAATGTACAATGATGTTTTTAAAAAAAGGGTCAAAATGTGCTCCACTCGGGCTGAAAACGCTTGTTTGGAACATTTCATTAATGTTGACTATAAATCATAAACTAAGCATTTTTCAGCTGAAATAATGAATGTAGTCCTCTTAATTCTTGCTTCTAAAGCATACGCAAGCAGAAATTTCAATGTACAATGATGTTTTTAAAAAAACAGTCAAAATGTGCTCCACTCGGGCTGAAAACGCTGTTGGGGACATGACATTAATGTTGACTATAAATCATAAACTAAGCATTTTTCAGCTGAAATAATGAATGTAGTCCTCTTAATTCTTGCTTCTAAAGCATACGCAAGCAGAAATTTCAATGTACAATGATGTTTTTAAAAAAAGGGTCAAAATGTGCTCCACTCGGGCTGAAAACGTTGTTGGGGACATTTCATTAATGTTGACTATAAATCATAAACTAAGCATTTTTCAGCTGAAATAATGAATGTAGTCCTCTTAATTCTTGCTTCTAAAGCATACGCAAGCAGAAATTTCAATGTACAATGATGTTTTTAAAAAAACAGTCAAAATGTGCTCCACTCGGGCTGAAAACGCTTGTTTGGGACATGACATTAATGTTGACTATAAATCATAAACTAAGCATTTTTCAGCTGAAATAATGAATGTAGTCCTCTTAATTCTTGCTTCTAAAGCATACGCAAGCAGAAATTTCAATGTACAATGATGTTTTTAAAAAAACAGTCAAAATGTGCTCCACTCGGGCTGAAAACGCTGTTGGGGACATTTCATTAATGTTGACTATAAATCATAAACTAAGCATTTTTCAGCTGAAATAATGAATGTAGTCCTCTTAATTCTTGCTTCTAAAGCATACGCAAGCAGAAATTTCAAATGACAATGATGTTTTTAAAAAAACAGTCAAAATGTGCTCCACTCGGGCTGAAAACGCTTGTTTGGGACATTACATTAATGTTGACTATAAATCATAAACTAAGCATTTTTCAGCTGAAATAATGAATGTAGTCCTCTTAATTCTTGCTTCTAAAGCATACGCAAACAGAAATTTCAATGTACAATGATGTTTTTAAAAAAACGGTCAAAATGTGCTCCACTCGGGCTGAAAACGCTTGTTCGGAACATTTCCTTAATGTTGACTATAAATCATAAACTAAGCATTTTTCAGCTGAAATAATGAATGTAGTCCTCTTAATTCTTGCTTCTAAAGCATACGCAAGCAGAAATTTCAATGTACAATGATGTTTTTAAAAAAAACAGTCAAAATGCGCTCCACTCGGGCTGAAAACGCTGTTGGGGACATTTCATTAATGTTGACTATAAATCATAAACTAAGCATTTTTCAGCTGAAATAATGAATGTAGTCCTCTTAATTCTTGCTTCTAAAGCATACGCAAGCAGAAATTTCAATGTACAATGATGTTTTTAAAAAAAACAGTCAAAATGCGCTCCACTCGGGCTGAAAACGCTGTTGGGGACATTTCATTAATGTTGACTACAAATCAAAAACTAAGCATTTTTCAGCTGAAATAATGAATGTAGTCCTCTTAATTCTTGCTTCTAAAGCATACGCAAGCAGAAATTTCAATGTACAATGATGTTTTTAAAAAAAGGGTCAAAATGTGCTCCACTCGGGCTGAAAACACTTGTTTGGAACATTTCATTAATGTTGACTATAAATCATAAACTAAGCATTTTTCAGCTGAAATAATGAATGTAGTCCTCTTAATTCTTGCTTCTAAAGCATACGCAAGCAGAAATTTCAATGTACAATGATGTTTTTAAAAAAACAGTCAAAATGTGCTCCACTCGGGCTGAAAACGCTTGTTTGGGACATGACATTAATGTTGACTATAAATCATAAACTAAGCATTTTTCAGCTGAAATAATGAATGTAGTCCTCTTAATTCTTGCTTCTAAAGCATACGCAAGCAGAAATTTCAATGTACAATGATGTTTTTAAAAAAACAGTCAAAATGTGCTCCACTCGGGCTGAAAACGCTTGTTTGGGACATTACATTAATGTTGACTATAAATCATAAACTAAGCATTTTTCAGCTGAAATAATGAATGTAGTCCTCTTAATTCTTGCTTCTAAAGCATACGCAAAAAGAAATTTCAATGTACAATGATGTTTTTTAAAAAATGGTCAAAATGTGCTCCACTCGGGCTGAAAACGCTTGTTCGGAACATTTCCTTAATGTTGACTATAAATCATAAACTAAGCATTTTTCAGCTGAAATAATGAATGTAGTCCTCTTAATTCTTGCTTCTAAAGCATACGCAAGCAGAAATTTCAATGTACAATGATGTTTTTAAAAAAAACAGTCAAAATGCGCTCCACTCGGGCTGAAAACGCTGTTGGGGACATTTCATTAATGTTGACTACAAATCAAAAACTAAGCATTTTTCAGCTGAAATAATGAATGTAGTCCTCTTAATTCTTGCTTCTAAAGCATACGCAAGCAGAAATTTCAATGTACAATGATGTTTTTAAAAAAAGGGTCAAAATGTGCTCCACTCGGGCTGAAAACGCTTGTTTGGAACATTTCATTAATGTTGACTATAAATCATAAACTAAGCATTTTTCAGCTGAAATAATGAATGTAGTCCTCTTAATTCTTGCTTCTAAAGCATACGCAAGCAGAAATTTCAATGTACAATGATGTTTTTAAAAAAACAGTCAAAATGTGCTCCACTCGGGCTGAAAACGCTTGTTTGGGACATGACATTAATGTTGACTATAAATCATAAACTAAGCATTTTTCAGCTGAAATAATGAATGTAGTCCTCTTAATTCTTGCTTCTAAAGCATACGCATGCAGAAATTTCAATGTACAATGATGTTTTTAAAAAAAGGGTCAAAATGTGCTCCACTCGGGCTGAAAACGCTTGTTTGGAACATTTCATTAATGTTGACTATAAATCATAAACTAAGCATTTTTCAGCTGAAATAATGAATGTAGTCCTCTTAATTCTTGCTTCTAAAGCATACGCAAGCAGAAATTTCAATGTACAATGATGTTTTTAAAAAAACAGTCAAAATGTGCTCCACTCGGGCTGAAAACGCTTGTTTGGGACATGACATTAATGTTGACTATAAATCATAAACTAAGCATTTTTCAGCTGAAATAATGAATGTAGTCCTCTTAATTCTTGCTTCTAAAGCATACGCAAGCAGAAATTTCAATGTACAATGATGTTTTTAAAAAAAGGGTCAAAATGTGCTCCACTCGGGCTGAAAACGCTTGTTTGGAACATTTCCTTAATGTTGACTATAAATCATAAACTAAGCATTTTTCAGCTGAAATAATGAATGTAGTCCTCTTAATTCTTGCTTCTAAAGCATACGCAAGCAGAAATTTCAATGTACAATGATGTTTTTAAAAAAACAGTCAAAATGTGCTCCACTCGGGCTGAAAACGCTTGTTTGGGACATGACATTAATGTTGACTATAAATCATAAACTAAGCATTTTTCAGCTGAAATAATGAATGTAGTCCTCTTAATTCTTGCTTCTAAAGCATACGCAAGCAGAAATTTCAAAGTACAATGATCTTTTTAAAAAAACGGTCAAAATGTGCTCCACTCGGGCTGAAAACGCTTGTTTGGAACATTTCATTAATGTTGACTATAAATCATAAACTAAGCATTTTTCAGCTGAAATAATGAATGTAGTCCTCTTAATTCTTGCTTCTAAAGCATACGCAAGCAGAAATTTCAATGTACAATGATGTTTTTAAAAAAAACAGTCAAAATGTGCTCCACTCGGGCTGAAAACGCTGTTGGGGACATTTCATTAATGTTGACTATAAATCAAAAACTAAGCATTTTTCAGCTGAAATAATGAATGTAGTCCTCTTAATTCTTGCTTCTAAAGCATACGCAAGCAGAAATTTCAATGTACAATGATGTTTTTAAAAAAACAGTCAAAATGTGCTCCACTCGGGCTGAAAACGCTGTTGGGGACATTTCATTAATGTTGACTATAAATCATAAACTAAGCATTTTTCAGCTGAAATAATGAATGTAGTCCTCTTAATTCTTGCTTCTAAAGCATACGCAAGCAGAAATTTCAATGTACAATGATGTTTTTAAAAAAACAGTCAAAATGTGCTCCACTCGGGCTGAAAACGCTTGTTTGGGACATGACATTAATGTTGACTATAAATCATAAACTAAGCATTTTTCAGCTGAAATAATGAATGTAGTCCTCTTAATTCTCGCTTCTAAAGCATACGCAAGCAGAAATTTCAATGTACAATGATGTTTTTAAAAAAACAGTCAAAATGTGCTCCACTCGGGCTGAAAACGCTGTTGGGGACATTTCATTAATGTTGACTATAAATCATAAACTAAGCATTTTTCAGCTGAAATAATGAATGTAGTCCTCTTAATTCTTGCTTCTAAAGCATACGCAAGCAGAAATTTCAATGTACAATGATGTTTTTAAAAAAACAGTCAAAATGTGCTCCACTCGGGCTGAAAACGCTTGTTCGGAACATTTCCTTAATGTTGACTATAAATCATAAACTAAGCATTTTTCAGCTGAAATAATGAATGTAGTCCTCTTAATTCTTGCTTCTAAAGCATACGCAAGCAGAAATTTCAATGTACAATGATGTTTTTAAAAAAAACAGTCAAAATGCGCTCCACTCGGGCTGAAAACGCTGTTGGGGACATTTCATTAATGTTGACTATAAATCATAAACTAAGCATTTTTCAGCTGAAATAATGAATGTAGTCCTCTTAATTCTTGCTTCTAAAGCATACGCAAGCAGAAATTTCAATGTACAATGATGTTTTTAAAAAAACGGTCAAAATGTGCTCCACTCGGGCTGAAAACGCTTGTTCGGAACATTTCCTTAATGTTGACTATAAATCATAAACTAAGCATTTTTCAGCTGAAATAATGAATGTAGTCCTCTTAATTCTTGCTTCTAAAGCATACGCAAGCAGAAATTTCAATGTACAATGATGTTTTTAAAAAAAACAGTCAAAATGTGCTCCACTCGGGCTGAAAACGCTGTTGGGGACATTTCATTAATGTTGACTACAAATCAAAAACTAAGCATTTTTCAGCTGAAATAATGAATGTAGTCCTCTTAATTCTTGCTTCTAAAGCATTCGCAAGCAGAAATTTCAATGTACAATGATGTTTTTAAAAAAACAGTCAAAATGTGCTCCACTCGGGCTGAAAACGCTGTTGGGGACATTTCATTAATGTTGACTATAAATCATAAACTAAGCATTTTTCAGCTGAAATAATGAATGTAGTCCTCTTAATTCTTGCTTCTAAAGCATACGCAAGCAGAAATTTCAATGTACAATGATGTTTTTAAAAAAACGGTCAAAATGTGCTCCACTCGGGCTGAAAACGCTTGTTTGGGACATTACATTAATGTTGACTATAAATCATAAACTAAGCATTTTTCAGCTGAAATAATGAATGTAGTCCTCTTAATTCTTGCTTCTAAAGCATACGCAAACAGAAATTTCAATGTACAATGATGTTTTTTAAAAAACGGTCAAAATGTGCTCCACTCGGGCTGAAAACGCTTGTTCGGAACATTTCCTTAATGTTGACTATAAATCATAAACTAAGCATTTTTCAGCTGAAATAATGAATGTAGTCCTCTTAATTCTTGCTTCTAAAGCATACGCAAGCAGAAATTTCAATGTACAATGATGTTTTTAAAAAAAACAGTCAAAATGCGCTCCACTCGGGCTGAAAACGCTGTTGGGGACATTTCATTAATGTTGACTACAAATCAAAAACTAAGCATTTTTCAGCTGAAATAATGAATGTAGTCCTCTTAATTCTTGCTTCTAAAGCATACGCAAGCAGAAATTTCAATGTACAATGATGTTTTTAAAAAAAGGGTCAAAATGTGCTCCACTCGGGCTGAAAACGCTTGTTTGGAACATTTCATTAATGTTGACTATAAATCATAAACTAAGCATTTTTCAGCTGAAATAATGAATGTAGTCCTCTTAATTCTTGCTTCTAAAGCATACGCAAGCAGAAATTTCAATGTACAATGATGTTTTTAAAAAAACAGTCAAAATGTGCTCCACTCGGGCTGAAAACGCTTGTTTGGGACATGACATTAATGTTGACTATAAATCATAAACTAAGCATTTTTCAGCTGAAATAATGAATGTAGTCCTCTTAATTCTTGCTTCTAAAGCATACGCAAGCAGAAATTTCAATGTACAATGATGTTTTTAAAAAAACAGTCAAAATGTGCTCCACTCGGGCTGAAAACGCTTGTTTGGGACATTACATTAATGTTGACTATAAATCATAAACTAAGCATTTTTCAGCTGAAATAATGAATGTAGTCCTCTTAATTCTTGCTTCTAAAGCATACGCAAAAAGAAATTTCAATGTACAATGATGTTTTTTAAAAAACGGTCAAAATGTGCTCCACTCGGGCTGAAAACGCTTGTTCGGAACATTTCCTTAATGTTGACTATAAATCATAAACTAAGCATTTTTCAGCTGAAATAATGAATGTAGTCCTCTTAATTCTTGCTTCTAAAGCATACGCAAGCAGAAATTTCAATGTACAATGATGTTTTTAAAAAAAACAGTCAAAATGCGCTCCACTCGGGCTGAAAACGCTGTTGGGGACATTTCATTAATGTTGACTACAAATCAAAAACTAAGCATTTTTCAGCTGAAATAATGAATGTAGTCCTCTTAATTCTTGCTTCTAAAGCATACGCAAGCAGAAATTTCAATGTACAATGATGTTTTTAAAAAAAGGGTCAAAATGTGCTCCACTCGGGCTGAAAACGCTTGTTTGGAACATTTCATTAATGTTGACTATAAATCATAAACTAAGCATTTTTCAGCTGAAATAATGAATGTAGTCCTCTTAATTCTTGCTTCTAAAGCATACGCAAGCAGAAATTTCAATGTACAATGATGTTTTTAAAAAAACAGTCAAAATGTGCTCCACTCGGGCTGAAAACGCTGTTGGGGACATGACATTAATGTTGACTATAAATCATAAACTAAGCATTTTTCAGCTGAAATAATGAATGTAGTCCTCTTAATTCTTGCTTCTAAAGCATACGCAAGCAGAAATTTCAATGTACAATGATGTTTTTAAAAAAAGGGTCAAAATGTGCTCCACTCGGGCTGAAAACGCTGTTGGGGACATTTCATTAATGTTGACTACAAATCAAAAACTAAGCATTTTTCAGCTGAAATAATGAATGTAGTCCTCTTAATTCTTGCTTCTAAAGCATACGCAAGCAGAAATTTCAATGTACAATGATGTTTTTAAAAAAAGGGTCAAAATGTGCTCCACTCGGGCTGAAAACGCTTGTTTGGAACATTTCATTAATGTTGACTATAAATCATAAACTAAGCATTTTTCAGCTGAAATAATGAATGTAGTCCTCTTAATTCTTGCTTCTAAAGCATACGCAAGCAGAAATTTCAATGTACAATGATGTTTTTAAAAAAACAGTCAAAATGTGCTCCACTCGGGCTGAAAACGCTTGTTTGGGACATGACATTAATGTTGACTATAAATCATAAACTAAGCATTTTTCAGCTGAAATAATGAATGTAGTCCTCTTAATTCTTGCTTCTAAAGCATACGCAAGCAGAAATTTCAATGTACAATGATGTTTTTAAAAAAACAGTCAAAATGTGCTCCACTCGGGCTGAAAACGCTTGTTTGGGACATTACATTAATGTTGACTATAAATCATAAACTAAGCATTTTTCAGCTGAAATAATGAATGTAGTCCTCTTAATTCTTGCTTCTAAAGCATACGCAAAAAGAAATTTCAATGTACAATGATGTTTTTTAAAAAACGGTCAAAATGTGCTCCACTCGGGCTGAAAACGCTTGTTCGGAACATTTCCTTAATGTTGACTATAAATCATAAACTAAGCATTTTTCAGCTGAAATAATGAATGTAGTCCTCTTAATTCTTGCTTCTAAAGCATACGCAAGCAGAAATTTCAATGTACAATGATGTTTTTAAAAAAAACAGTCAAAATGCGCTCCACTCGGGCTGAAAACGCTGTTGGGGACATTTCATTAATGTTGACTACAAATCAAAAACTAAGCATTTTTCAGCTGAAATAATGAATGTAGTCCTCTTAATTCTTGCTTCTAAAGCATACGCAAGCAGAAATTTCAATGTACAATGATGTTTTTAAAAAAAGGGTCAAAATGTGCTCCACTCGGGCTGAAAACGCTTGTTTGGAACATTTCATTAATGTTGACTATAAATCATAAACTAAGCATTTTTCAGCTGAAATAATGAATGTAGTCCTCTTAATTATTGCTTCTAAAGCATACGCAAGCAGAAATTTCAATGTACAATGATGTTTTTAAAAAAACAGTCAAAATGTGCTCCACTCGGGCTGAAAACGCTGTTGGGGACATGACATTAATGTTGACTATAAATCATAAACTAAGCATTTTTCAGCTGAAATAATGAATGTAGTCCTCTTAATTCTTGCTTCTAAAGCATACGCAAGCAGAAATTTCAATGTACAATGATGTTTTTAAAAAAAGGGTCAAAATGTGCTCCACTCGGGCTGAAAACGCTGTTGGGGACATTTCATTAATGTTGACTATAAATCATAAACTAAGCATTTTTCAGCTGAAATAATGAATGTAGTCCTCTTAATTCTTGCTTCTAAAGCATACGCAAGCAGAAATTTCAATGTACAATGATGTTTTTAAAAAAACAGTCAAAATGTGCTCCACTCGGGCTGAAAACGCTTGTTTGGGACATGACATTAATGTTGACTATAAATCATAAACTAAGCATTTTTCAGCTGAAATAATGAATGTAGTCCTCTTAATTCTTGCTTCTAAAGCATACGCAAGCAGAAATTTCAATGTACAATGATGTTTTTAAAAAAACAGTCAAAATGTGCTCCACTCGGGCTGAAAACGCTGTTGGGGACATTTCATTAATGTTGACTATAAATCATAAACTAAGCATTTTTCAGCTGAAATAATGAATGTAGTCCTCTTAATTCTTGCTTCTAAAGCATACGCAAGCAGAAATTTCAATGTACAATGATGTTTTTAAAAAAACAGTCAAAATGTGCTCCACTCGGGCTGAAAACGCTTGTTTGGGACATTACATTAATGTTGACTATAAATCATAAACTAAGCATTTTTCAGCTGAAATAATGAATGTAGTCCTCTTAATTCTTGCTTCTAAAGCATACGCAAACAGAAATTTCAATGTACAATGATGTTTTTAAAAAAACGGTCAAAATGTGCTCCACTCGGGCTGAAAACGCTTGTTCGGAACATTTCCTTAATGTTGACTATAAATCATAAACTAAGCATTTTTCAGCTGAAATAATGAATGTAGTCCTCTTAATTCTTGCTTCTAAAGCATACGCAAGCAGAAATTTCAATGTACAATGATGTTTTTAAAAAAAACAGTCAAAATGCGCTCCACTCGGGCTGAAAACGCTGTTGGGGACATTTCATTAATGTTGACTATAAATCATAAACTAAGCATTTTTCAGCTGAAATAATGAATGTAGTCCTCTTAATTCTTGCTTCTAAAGCATACGCAAGCAGAAATTTCAATGTACAATGATGTTTTTAAAAAAAACAGTCAAAATGCGCTCCACTCGGGCTGAAAACGCTGTTGGGGACATTTCATTAATGTTGACTACAAATCAAAAACTAAGCATTTTTCAGCTGAAATAATGAATGTAGTCCTCTTAATTCTTGCTTCTAAAGCATACGCAAGCAGAAATTTCAATGTACAATGATGTTTTTAAAAAAAACAGTCAAAATGTGCTCCACTCGGGCTGAAAACGCTGTTGGGGACATTTCATTAATGTTGACTACAAATCAAAAACTAAGCATTTTTCAGCTGAAATAATGAATGTAGTCCTCTTAATTCTTGCTTCTAAAGCATTCGCAAGCAGAAATTTCAATGTACAATGATGTTTTTAAAAAAACAGTCAAAATGTGCTCCACTCGGGCTGAAAACGCTGTTGGGGACATTTCATTAATGTTGACTATAAATCATAAACTAAGCATTTTTCAGCTGAAATAATGAATGTAGTCCTCTTAATTCTTGCTTCTAAAGCATACGCAAGCAGAAATTTCAATGTACAATGATGTTTTTAAAAAAACAGTCAAAATGTGCTCCACTCGGGCTGAAAACGCTTGTTCGGAACATTTCATTAATGTTGACTATAAATCATAAACTAAGCATTTTTCAGCTGAAATAATGAATGTAGTCCTCTTAATTCTTGCTTCTAAAGCATACGCAAGCAGAAATTTCAATGTACAATGATGTTTTTAAAAAAACAGTCAAAATGTGCTCCACTCGGGCTGAAAACGCTTGTTTGGGACATGACATTAATGTTGACTATAAATCATAAACTAAGCATTTTTCAGCTGAAATAATGAATGTAGTCCTCTTAATTCTTGCTTCTAAAGCATACGCAAGCAGAAATTTCAATGTACAATGATGTTTTTAAAAAAACAGTCAAAATGTGCTCCACTCGGGCTGAAAACGCTTGTTTGGGACATTACATTAATGTTGACTATAAATCATAAACTAAGCATTTTTCAGCTGAAATAATGAATGTAGTCCTCTTAATTCTTGCTTCTAAAGCATACGCAAAAAGAAATTTCAATGTACAATGATGTTTTTTAAAAAATGGTCAAAATGTGCTCCACTCGGGCTGAAAACGCTTGTTCGGAACATTTCCTTAATGTTGACTATAAATCATAAACTAAGCATTTTTCAGCTGAAATAATGAATGTAGTCCTCTTAATTCTTGCTTCTAAAGCATACGCAAGCAGAAATTTCAATGTACAATGATGTTTTTAAAAAAAGGGTCAAAATGTGCTCCACTCGGGCTGAAAACGCTTGTTTGGAACATTTCATTAATGTTGACTATAAATCATAAACTAAGCATTTTTCAGCTGAAATAATGAATGTAGTCCTCTTAATTCTTGCTTCTAAAGCATACGCAAGCAGAAATTTCAATGTACAATGATGTTTTTAAAAAAACAGTCAAAATGTGCTCCACTCGGGCTGAAAACGCTTGTTTGGGACATGACATTAATGTTGACTATAAATCATAAACTAAGCATTTTTCAGCTGAAATAATGAATGTAGTCCTCTTAATTCTTGCTTCTAAAGCATACGCAAGCAGAAATTTCAATGTACAATGATGTTTTTAAAAAAACAGTCAAAATGTGCTCCACTCGGGCTGAAAACGCTTGTTTGGGACATTACATTAATGTTGACTATAAATCATAAACTAAGCATTTTTCAGCTGAAATAATGAATGTAGTCCTCTTAATTCTTGCTTCTAAAGCATACGCAAAAAGAAATTTCAATGTACAATGATGTTTTTTAAAAAACGGTCAAAATGTGCTCCACTCGGGCTGAAAACGCTTGTTCGGAACATTTCCTTAATGTTGACTATAAATCATAAACTAAGCATTTTTCAGCTGAAATAATGAATGTAGTCCTCTTAATTCTTGCTTCTAAAGCATACGCAAGCAGAAATTTCAATGTACAATGATGTTTTTAAAAAAAACAGTCAAAATGCGCTCCACTCGGGCTGAAAACGCTGTTGGGGACATTTCATTAATGTTGACTACAAATCAAAAACTAAGCATTTTTCAGCTGAAATAATGAATGTAGTCCTCTTAATTCTTGCTTCTAAAGCATACGCAAGCAGAAATTTCAATGTACAATGATGTTTTTAAAAAAAGGGTCAAAATGTGCTCCACTCGGGCTGAAAACGCTTGTTTGGAACATTTCATTAATGTTGACTATAAATCATAAACTAAGCATTTTTCAGCTGAAATAATGAATGTAGTCCTCTTAATTCTTGCTTCTAAAGCATACGCAAGCAGAAATTTCAATGTACAATGATGTTTTTAAAAAAACAGTCAAAATGTGCTCCACTCGGGCTGAAAACGCTGTTGGGGACATGACATTAATGTTGACTATAAATCATAAACTAAGCATTTTTCAGCTGAAATAATGAATGTAGTCCTCTTAATTCTTGCTTCTAAAGCATACGCAAGCAGAAATTTCAATGTACAATGATGTTTTTAAAAAAAGGGTCAAAATGTGCTCCACTCGGGCTGAAAACGTTGTTGGGGACATTTCATTAATGTTGACTATAAATCATAAACTAAGCATTTTTCAGCTGAAATAATGAATGTAGTCCTCTTAATTCTTGCTTCTAAAGCATACGCAAGCAGAAATTTCAATGTACAATGATGTTTTTAAAAAAACAGTCAAAATGTGCTCCACTCGGGCTGAAAACGCTTGTTTGGGACATGACATTAATGTTGACTATAAATCATAAACTAAGCATTTTTCAGCTGAAATAATGAATGTAGTCCTCTTAATTCTTGCTTCTAAAGCATACGCAAGCAGAAATTTCAATGTACAATGATGTTTTTAAAAAAACAGTCAAAATGTGCTCCACTCGGGCTGAAAACGCTGTTGGGGACATTTCATTAATGTTGACTATAAATCATAAACTAAGCATTTTTCAGCTGAAATAATGAATGTAGTCCTCTTAATTCTTGCTTCTAAAGCATACGCAAGCAGAAATTTCAATGTACAATGATGTTTTTAAAAAAACAGTCAAAATGTGCTCCACTCGGGCTGAAAACGCTTGTTTGGGACATTACATTAATGTTGACTATAAATCATAAACTAAGCATTTTTCAGCTGAAATAATGAATGTAGTCCTCTTAATTCTTGCTTCTAAAGCATACGCAAACAGAAATTTCAATGTACAATGATGTTTTTAAAAAAACGGTCAAAATGTGCTCCACTCGGGCTGAAAACGCTTGTTCGGAACATTTCCTTAATGTTGACTATAAATCATAAACTAAGCATTTTTCAGCTGAAATAATGAATGTAGTCCTCTTAATTCTTGCTTCTAAAGCATACGCAAGCAGAAATTTCAATGTACAATGATGTTTTTAAAAAAAACAGTCAAAATGCGCTCCACTCGGGCTGAAAACGCTGTTGGGGACATTTCATTAATGTTGACTATAAATCATAAACTAAGCATTTTTCAGCTGAAATAATGAATGTAGTCCTCTTAATTCTTGCTTCTAAAGCATACGCAAGCAGAAATTTCAATGTACAATGATGTTTTTAAAAAAAACAGTCAAAATGCGCTCCACTCGGGCTGAAAACGCTGTTGGGGACATTTCATTAATGTTGACTACAAATCAAAAACTAAGCATTTTTCAGCTGAAATAATGAATGTAGTCCTCTTAATTCTTGCTTCTAAAGCATACGCAAGCAGAAATTTCAATGTACAATGATGTTTTTAAAAAAAGGGTCAAAATGTGCTCCACTCGGGCTGAAAACACTTGTTTGGAACATTTCATTAATGTTGACTATAAATCATAAACTAAGCATTTTTCAGCTGAAATAATGAATGTAGTCCTCTTAATTCTTGCTTCTAAAGCATACGCAAGCAGAAATTTCAATGTACAATGATGTTTTTAAAAAAACAGTCAAAATGTGCTCCACTCGGGCTGAAAACGCTTGTTTGGGACATGACATTAATGTTGACTATAAATCATAAACTAAGCATTTTTCAGCTGAAATAATGAATGTAGTCCTCTTAATTCTTGCTTCTAAAGCATACGCAAGCAGAAATTTCAATGTACAATGATGTTTTTAAAAAAACAGTCAAAATGTGCTCCACTCGGGCTGAAAACGCTGTTGGGGACATTTCATTAATGTTGACTATAAATCAAAAACTAAGCATTTTTCAGCTGAAATAATGAATGTAGTCCTCTTAATTCTTGCTTCTAAAGCATACGCAAGCAGAAATTTCAATGTACAATGATGTTTTTAAAAAAACAGTCAAAATGTGCTCCACTCGGGCTGAAAACGCTGTTGGGGACATTTCATTAATGTTGACTATAAATCATAAACTAAGCATTTTTCAGCTGAAATAATGAATGTAGTCCTCTTAATTCTTGCTTCTAAAGCATAAGCAAGCAGAAATTTTAATGTACAATGATGTTTTAAAAAAACAGTCAAAATGTGCTCCACTCGGGCTGAAAACGCTTGTTTGGGACATGACATTAATGTTGACTATAAATCATAAACTAAGCATTTTTCAGCTGAAATAATGAATGTAGTCCTCTTAATTCTTGCTTCTAAAGCATACGCAAGCAGAAATTTCAATGTACAATGATGTTTTTAAAAAAAGGGTCAAAATGTGCTCCACTCGGGCTGAAAACGCTTGTTTGGAACATTTCATTAATGTTGACTATAAATCATAAACTAAGCATTTTTCAGCTGAAATAATGAATGTAGTCCTCTTAATTCTCGCTTCTAAAGCATACGCAAGCAGAAATTTCAATGTACAATGATGTTTTTAAAAAAACAGTCAAAATGTGCTCCACTCGGGCTGAAAACGCTTGTTTGGGACATGACATTAATGTTAACTATAAATCATAAACTAAGCATTTTTCAGCTGAAATAATGAATGTAGTCCTCTTAATTCTTGCTTCTAAAGCATACGCAAGCAGAAATTTCAATGTACAATGATGTTTTTAAAAAAAGGGTCAAAATGTGCTCCACTCGGGCTGAAAACGCTTGTTTGGAACATTTCATTAATGTTGACTATAAATCATAAACTAAGCATTTTTCAGCTGAAATAATGAATGTAGTCCTCTTAATTCTTGCTTCTAAAGCATACGCAAGCAGAAATTTCAATGTACAATGATGTTTTTAAAAAAACAGTCAAAATGTGCTCCACTCGGGCTGAAAACGCTTGTTTGGGACATGACATTAATGTTGACTATAAATCATAAACTAAGCATTTTTCAGCTGAAATAATGAATGTAGTCCTCTTAATTCTTGCTTCTAAAGCATACGCATGCAGAAATTTCAATGTACAATGATGTTTTTAAAAAAAGGGTCAAAATGTGCTCCACTCGGGCTGAAAACGCTTGTTTGGAACATTTCATTAATGTTGACTATAAATCATAAACTAAGCATTTTTCAGCTGAAATAATGAATGTAGTCCTCTTAATTCTTGCTTCTAAAGCATACGCAAGCAGAAATTTCAATGTACAATGATGTTTTTAAAAAAACAGTCAAAATGTGCTCCACTCGGGCTGAAAACGCTTGTTTGGGACATGACATTAATGTTGACTATAAATCATAAACTAAGCATTTTTCAGCTGAAATAATGAATGTAGTCCTCTTAATTCTTGCTTCTAAAGCATACGCAAGCAGAAATTTCAATGTACAATGATGTTTTTAAAAAAAGGGTCAAAATGTGCTCCACTCGGGCTGAAAACGCTTGTTTGGAACATTTCCTTAATGTTGACTATAAATCATAAACTAAGCATTTTTCAGCTGAAATAATGAATGTAGTCCTCTTAATTCTTGCTTCTAAAGCATACGCAAGCAGAAATTTCAATGTACAATGATGTTTTTAAAAAAACAGTCAAAATGTGCTCCACTCGGGCTGAAAACGCTTGTTTGGGACATGACATTAATGTTGACTATAAATCATAAACTAAGCATTTTTCAGCTGAAATAATGAATGTAGTCCTCTTAATTCTTGCTTCTAAAGCATACGCAAGCAGAAATTTCAAAGTACAATGATCTTTTTAAAAAAACGGTCAAAATGTGCTCCACTCGGGCTGAAAACGCTTGTTTGGAACATTTCATTAATGTTGACTATAAATCATAAACTAAGCATTTTTCAGCTGAAATAATGAATGTAGTCCTCTTAATTCTTGCTTCTAAAGCATACGCAAGCAGAAATTTCAATGTACAATGATGTTTTTAAAAAAAACAGTCAAAATGTGCTCCACTCGGGCTGAAAACGCTGTTGGGGACATTTCATTAATGTTGACTATAAATCAAAAACTAAGCATTTTTCAGCTGAAATAATGAATGTAGTCCTCTTAATTCTTGCTTCTAAAGCATACGCAAGCAGAAATTTCAATGTACAATGATGTTTTTAAAAAAACAGTCAAAATGTGCTCCACTCGGGCTGAAAACGCTGTTGGGGACATTTCATTAATGTTGACTATAAATCATAAACTAAGCATTTTTCAGCTGAAATAATGAATGTAGTCCTCTTAATTCTTGCTTCTAAAGCATACGCAAGCAGAAATTTCAATGTACAATGATGTTTTTAAAAAAACAGTCAAAATGTGCTCCACTCGGGCTGAAAACGCTTGTTTGGGACATGACATTAATGTTGACTATAAATCATAAACTAAGCATTTTTCAGCTGAAATAATGAATGTAGTCCTCTTAATTCTTGCTTCTAAAGCATACGCAAGCAGAAATTTCAATGTACAATGATGTTTTTAAAAAAAGGGTCAAAATGTGCTCCACTCGGGCTGAAAACGCTTGTTTGGAACATTTCATTAATGTTGACTATAAATCATAAACTAAGCATTTTTCAGCTGAAATAATGAATGTAGTCCTCTTAATTCTTGCTTCTAAAGCATACGCAAGCAGAAATTTCAATGTACAATGATGTTTTTAAAAAAACAGTCAAAATGTGCTCCACTCGGGCTGAAAACGCTTGTTTGGGACATGACATTAATGTTGACTATAAATCATAAACTAAGCATTTTTCAGCTGAAATAATGAATGTAGTCCTCTTAATTCTTGCTTCTGAAGCATACGCAAGCAGAAATTTCAATGTACAATGATGTTTTTAAAAAAAGGGTCAAAATGTGCTCCACTCGGGCTGAAAACGCTTGTTTGGAACATTTCCTTAATGTTGACTATAAATCATAAACTAAGCATTTTTCAGCTGAAATAATGAATGTAGTCCTCTTAATTCTTGCTTCTAAAGCATACGCAAGCAGAAATTTCAATGTACAATGATGTTTTTAAAAAAACAGTCAAAATGTGCTCCACTCGGGCTGAAAACGCTTGTTTGGGACATGACATTAATGTTGACTATAAATCATAAACTAAGCATTTTTCAGCTGAAATAATGAATGTAGTCCTCTTAATTCTTGCTTCTAAAGCATACGCAAGCAGAAATTTCAAAGTACAATGATCTTTTTAAAAAAACGGTCAAAATGTGCTCCACTCGGGCTGAAAACGCTTGTTTGGAACATTTCATTAATGTTGACTATAAATCATAAACTAAGCATTTTTCAGCTGAAATAATGAATGTAGTCCTCTTAATTCTTGCTTCTAAAGCATACGCAAGCAGAAATTTCAATGTACAATGATGTTTTTAAAAAAAACAGTCAAAATGTGCTCCACTCGGGCTGAAAACGCTGTTGGGGACATTTCATTAATGTTGACTATAAATCAAAAACTAAGCATTTTTCAGCTGAAATAATGAATGTAGTCCTCTTAATTCTTGCTTCTAAAGCATACGCAAGCAGAAATTTCAATGTACAATGATGTTTTTAAAAAAACAGTCAAAATGTGCTCCACTCGGGCTGAAAACGCTGTTGGGGACATTTCATTAATGTTGACTATAAATCATAAACTAAGCATTTTTCAGCTGAAATAATGAATGTAGTCCTCTTAATTCTTGCTTCTAAAGCATAAGCAAGCAGAAATTTTAATGTACAATGATGTTTTAAAAAAACAGTCAAAATGTGCTCCACTCGGGCTGAAAACGCTTGTTTGGGACATGACATTAATGTTGACTATAAATCATAAACTAAGCATTTTTCAGCTGAAATAATGAATGTAGTCCTCTTAATTCTTGCTTCTAAAGCATACGCAAGCAGAAATTTCAATGTACAATGATGTTTTTAAAAAAAGGGTCAAAATGTGCTCCACTCGGGCTGAAAACGCTTGTTTGGAACATTTCATTAATGTTGACTATAAATCATAAACTAAGCATTTTTCAGCTGAAATAATGAATGTAGTCCTCTTAATTCTCGCTTCTAAAGCATACGCAAGCAGAAATTTCAATGTACAATGATGTTTTTAAAAAAACAGTCAAAATGTGCTCCACTCGGGCTGAAAACGCTTGTTTGGGACATGACATTAATGTTAACTATAAATCATAAACTAAGCATTTTTCAGCTGAAATAATGAATGTAGTCCTCTTAATTCTTGCTTCTAAAGCATACGCAAGCAGAAATTTCAATGTACAATGATGTTTTTAAAAAAAGGGTCAAAATGTGCTCCACTCGGGCTGAAAACGCTTGTTTGGAACATTTCATTAATGTTGACTATAAATCATAAACTAAGCATTTTTCAGCTGAAATAATGAATGTAGTCCTCTTAATTCTTGCTTCTAAAGCATACGCAAGCAGAAATTTCAATGTACAATGATGTTTTTAAAAAAACAGTCAAAATGTGCTCCACTCGGGCTGAAAACGCTTGTTTGGGACATGACATTAATGTTGACTATAAATCATAAACTAAGCATTTTTCAGCTGAAATAATGAATGTAGTCCTCTTAATTCTTGCTTCTAAAGCATACGCATGCAGAAATTTCAATGTACAATGATGTTTTTAAAAAAAGGGTCAAAATGTGCTCCACTCGGGCTGAAAACGCTTGTTTGGAACATTTCATTAATGTTGACTATAAATCATAAACTAAGCATTTTTCAGCTGAAATAATGAATGTAGTCCTCTTAATTCTTGCTTCTAAAGCATACGCAAGCAGAAATTTCAATGTACAATGATGTTTTTAAAAAAACAGTCAAAATGTGCTCCACTCGGGCTGAAAACGCTTGTTTGGGACATGACATTAATGTTGACTATAAATCATAAACTAAGCATTTTTCAGCTGAAATAATGAATGTAGTCCTCTTAATTCTTGCTTCTAAAGCATACGCAAGCAGAAATTTCAATGTACAATGATGTTTTTAAAAAAAGGGTCAAAATGTGCTCCACTCGGGCTGAAAACGCTTGTTTGGAACATTTCCTTAATGTTGACTATAAATCATAAACTAAGCATTTTTCAGCTGAAATAATGAATGTAGTCCTCTTAATTCTTGCTTCTAAAGCATACGCAAGCAGAAATTTCAATGTACAATGATGTTTTTAAAAAAACAGTCAAAATGTGCTCCACTCGGGCTGAAAACGCTTGTTTGGGACATGACATTAATGTTGACTATAAATCATAAACTAAGCATTTTTCAGCTGAAATAATGAATGTAGTCCTCTTAATTCTTGCTTCTAAAGCATACGCAAGCAGAAATTTCAAAGTACAATGATCTTTTTAAAAAAACGGTCAAAATGTGCTCCACTCGGGCTGAAAACGCTTGTTTGGAACATTTCATTAATGTTGACTATAAATCATAAACTAAGCATTTTTCAGCTGAAATAATGAATGTAGTCCTCTTAATTCTTGCTTCTAAAGCATACGCAAGCAGAAATTTCAATGTACAATGATGTTTTTAAAAAAAACAGTCAAAATGTGCTCCACTCGGGCTGAAAACGCTGTTGGGGACATTTCATTAATGTTGACTATAAATCAAAAACTAAGCATTTTTCAGCTGAAATAATGAATGTAGTCCTCTTAATTCTTGCTTCTAAAGCATACGCAAGCAGAAATTTCAATGTACAATGATGTTTTTAAAAAAACAGTCAAAATGTGCTCCACTCGGGCTGAAAACGCTGTTGGGGACATTTCATTAATGTTGACTATAAATCATAAACTAAGCATTTTTCAGCTGAAATAATGAATGTAGTCCTCTTAATTCTTGCTTCTAAAGCATACGCAAGCAGAAATTTCAATGTACAATGATGTTTTTAAAAAAACAGTCAAAATGTGCTCCACTCGGGCTGAAAACGCTTGTTTGGGACATGACATTAATGTTGACTATAAATCATAAACTAAGCATTTTTCAGCTGAAATAATGAATGTAGTCCTCTTAATTCTTGCTTCTAAAGCATACGCAAGCAGAAATTTCAATGTACAATGATGTTTTTAAAAAAAGGGTCAAAATGTGCTCCACTCGGGCTGAAAACGCTTGTTTGGAACATTTCATTAATGTTGACTATAAATCATAAACTAAGCATTTTTCAGCTGAAATAATGAATGTAGTCCTCTTAATTCTTGCTTCTAAAGCATACGCAAGCAGAAATTTCAATGTACAATGATGTTTTTAAAAAAACAGTCAAAATGTGCTCCACTCGGGCTGAAAACGCTTGTTTGGGACATGACATTAATGTTGACTATAAATCATAAACTAAGCATTTTTCAGCTGAAATAATGAATGTAGTCCTCTTAATTCTTGCTTCTGAAGCATACGCAAGCAGAAATTTCAATGTACAATGATGTTTTTAAAAAAAGGGTCAAAATGTGCTCCACTCGGGCTGAAAACGCTTGTTTGGAACATTTCCTTAATGTTGACTATAAATCATAAACTAAGCATTTTTCAGCTGAAATAATGAATGTAGTCCTCTTAATTCTTGCTTCTAAAGCATACGCAAGCAGAAATTTCAATGTACAATGATGTTTTTAAAAAAACAGTCAAAATGTGCTCCACTCGGGCTGAAAACGCTTGTTTGGGACATGACATTAATGTTGACTATAAATCATAAACTAAGCATTTTTCAGCTGAAATAATGAATGTAGTCCTCTTAATTCTTGCTTCTAAAGCATACGCAAGCAGAAATTTCAAAGTACAATGATCTTTTTAAAAAAACGGTCAAAATGTGCTCCACTCGGGCTGAAAACGCTTGTTTGGAACATTTCATTAATGTTGACTATAAATCATAAACTAAGCATTTTTCAGCTGAAATAATGAATGTAGTCCTCTTAATTCTTGCTTCTAAAGCATACGCAAGCAGAAATTTCAATGTACAATGATGTTTTTAAAAAAAACAGTCAAAATGTGCTCCACTCGGGCTGAAAACGCTGTTGGGGACATTTCATTAATGTTGACTATAAATCAAAAACTAAGCATTTTTCAGCTGAAATAATGAATGTAGTCCTCTTAATTCTTGCTTCTAAAGCATACGCAAGCAGAAATTTCAATGTACAATGATGTTTTTAAAAAAACAGTCAAAATGTGCTCCACTCGGGCTGAAAACGCTGTTGGGGACATTTCATTAATGTTGACTATAAATCATAAACTAAGCATTTTTCAGCTGAAATAATGAATGTAGTCCTCTTAATTCTTGCTTCTAAAGCATAAGCAAGCAGAAATTTTAATGTACAATGATGTTTTAAAAAAACAGTCAAAATGTGCTCCACTCGGGCTGAAAACGCTTGTTTGGGACATGACATTAATGTTGACTATAAATCATAAACTAAGCATTTTTCAGCTGAAATAATGAATGTAGTCCTCTTAATTCTTGCTTCTAAAGCATACGCAAGCAGAAATTTCAATGTACAATGATGTTTTTAAAAAAAGGGTCAAAATGTGCTCCACTCGGGCTGAAAACGCTTGTTTGGAACATTTCATTAATGTTGACTATAAATCATAAACTAAGCATTTTTCAGCTGAAATAATGAATGTAGTCCTCTTAATTCTCGCTTCTAAAGCATACGCAAGCAGAAATTTCAATGTACAATGATGTTTTTAAAAAAACAGTCAAAATGTGCTCCACTCGGGCTGAAAACGCTTGTTTGGGACATGACATTAATGTTAACTATAAATCATAAACTAAGCATTTTTCAGCTGAAATAATGAATGTAGTCCTCTTAATTCTTGCTTCTAAAGCATACGCAAGCAGAAATTTCAATGTACAATGATGTTTTTAAAAAAAGGGTCAAAATGTGCTCCACTCGGGCTGAAAACGCTTGTTTGGAACATTTCATTAATGTTGACTATAAATCATAAACTAAGCATTTTTCAGCTGAAATAATGAATGTAGTCCTCTTAATTCTTGCTTCTAAAGCATACGCAAGCAGAAATTTCAATGTACAATGATGTTTTTAAAAAAAACAGTCAAAATGTGCTCCACTCGGGCTGAAAACGCTGTTGGGGACATTTCATTAATGTTGACTATAAATCAAAAACTAAGCATTTTTCAGCTGAAATAATGAATGTAGTCCTCTTAATTCTTGCTTCTAAAGCATACGCAAGCAGAAATTTCAATGTACAATGATGTTTTTAAAAAAACAGTCAAAATGTGCTCCACTCGGGCTGAAAACGCTGTTGGGGACATTTCATTAATGTTGACTATAAATCATAAACTAAGCATTTTTCAGCTGAAATAATGAATGTAGTCCTCTTAATTCTTGCTTCTAAAGCATACGCAAACAGAAATTTCAATGTACAATGATGTTTTTTAAAAAACGGTCAAAATGTGCTCCACTCGGGCTGAAAACGCCTGTTCGGAACATTTCCTTAATGTTGACTATAAATCATAAACTAAGCATTTTTCAGCTGAAATAATGAATGTAGTCCTCTTAATTCTTGCTTCTAAAGCATACGCAAGCAGAAATTTCAATGTACAATGATGTTTTTAAAAAAAACAGTCAAAATGCGCTCCACTCGGGCTGAAAACGCTGTTGGGGACATTTCATTAATGTTGACTACAAATCAAAAACTAAGCATTTTTCAGCTGAAATAATGAATGTAGTCCTCTTAATTCTTGCTTCTAAAGCATACGCAAGCAGAAATTTCAATGTACAATGATGTTTTTAAAAAAAGGGTCAAAATGTGCTCCACTCGGGCTGAAAACGCTTGTTTGGAACATTTCATTATTGTTGACTATAAATCATAAACTAAGCATTTTTCAGCTGAAATAATGAATGTAGTCCTCTTAATTCTTGCTTCCAAAGCATACGCAAGCAGAAATTTCAATGTACAATGATGTTTTTAAAAAAAACAGTCAAAATGTGCTCCACTCGGGCTGAAAACGCTGTTGGGGACATTTCATTAATGTTGACTACAAATCAAAAACTAAGCATTTTTCAGCTGAAATAATGAATGTAGTCCTCTTAATTCTTGCTTCTAAAGCATACGCAAGCAGAAATTTCAATGTACAATGATGTTTTTAAAAAAAACAGTCAAAATGCGCTCCACTCGGGCTGAAAACGCTGTTGGGGACATTTCATTAATGTTGACTATAAATCATAAACTAAGCATTTTTCAGCTGAAATAATGAATGTAGTCCTCTTAATTCTTGCTTCTAAAGCATACGCAAGCAGAAATTTCAATGTACAATGATGTTTTTAAAAAAACGGTCAAAATGTGCTCCACTCGGGCTGAAAACGCTTGTTTGGGACATTACATTAATGTTGACTATAAATCATAAACTAAGCATTTTTCAGCTGAAATAATGAATGTAGTCCTCTTAATTCTTGCTTCTAAAGCATACGCAAACAGAAATTTCAATGTACAATGATGTTTTTTAAAAAACGGTCAAAATGTGCTCCACTCGGGCTGAAAACGCTTGTTTGGGACATGACATTAATGTTGACTATAAATCATAAACTAAGCATTTTTCAGCTGAAATAATGAATGTAGTCCTCTTAATTCTTGCTTCTAAAGCATACGCAAGCAGAAATTTCAATGTACAATGATGTTTTTAAAAAAAGGGTCAAAATGTGCTCCACTCGGGCTGAAAACGCTTGTTTGGAACATTTCATTAATGTTGACTATAAATCATAAACTAAGCATTTTTCAGCTGAAATAATGAATGTAGTCCTCTTAATTCTTGCTTCTAAAGCATACGCAAGCAGAAATTTCAATGTACAATGATGTTTTTAAAAAAACAGTCAAAATGTGCTCCACTCGGGCTGAAAACGCTTGTTTGGGACATGACATTAATGTTGACTATAAATCATAAACTAAGCATTTTTCAGCTGAAATAATGAATGTAGTCCTCTTAATTCTTGCTTCTAAAGCATACGCAAGCAGAAATTTCAATGTACAATGATGTTTTTAAAAAAAGGGTCAAAATGTGCTCCACTCGGGCTGAAAACGCTTGTTTGGAACATTTCCTTAATGTTGACTATAAATCATAAACTAAGCATTTTTCAGCTGAAATAATGAATGTAGTCCTCTTAATTCTTGCTTCTAAAGCATACGCAAGCAGAAATTTCAATGTACAATGATGTTTTTAAAAAAACAGTCAAAATGTGCTCCACTCGGGCTGAAAACGCTTGTTTGGGACATGACATTAATGTTGACTATAAATCATAAACTAAGCATTTTTCAGCTGAAATAATGAATGTAGTCCTCTTAATTCTTGCTTCTAAAGCATACGCAAGCAGAAATTACAAAGTACAATGATCTTTTTAAAAAAACGGTCAAAATGTGCTCCACTCGGGCTGAAAACGCTTGTTTGGAACATTTCATTAATGTTGACTATAAATCATAAACTAAGCATTTTTCAGCTGAAATAATGAATGTAGTCCTCTTAATTCTTGCTTCTAAAGCATACGCAAGCAGAAATTTCAATGTACAATGATGTTTTTTAAAAAAACAGTCAAAATGTGCTCCACTCGGGCTGAAAACGCTGTTGGGGACATTTCATTAATGTTGACTATAAATCAAAAACTAAGCATTTTTCAGCTGAAATAATGAATGTAGTCCTCTTAATTCTTGCTTCTAAAGCATACGCAAGCAGAAATTTCAATGTACAATGATGTTTTTAAAAAAACAGTCAAAATGTGCTCCACTCGGGCTGAAAACGCTGTTGGGGACATTTCATTAATGTTGACTATAAATCATAAACTAAGCATTTTTCAGCTGAAATAATGAATGTAGTCCTCTTAATTCTTGCTTCTAAAGCATAAGCAAGCAGAAATTTTAATGTACAATGATGTTTTAAAAAAACAGTCAAAATGTGCTCCACTTGGGCTGAAAACGCTTGTTTGGGACATGACATTAATGTTGACTATAAATCATAAACTAAGCATTTTTCAGCTGAAATAATGAATGTAGTCCTCTTAATTCTTGCTTCTAAAGCATACGCAAGCAGAAATTTCAATGTACAATGATGTTTTTAAAAAAAGGGTCAAAATGTGCTCCACTCGGGCTGAAAACGCTTGTTTGGAACATTTCATTAATGTTGACTATAAATCATAAACTAAGCATTTTTCAGCTGAAATAATGAATGTAGTCCTCTTAATTCTCGCTTCTAAAGCATACGCAAGCAGAAATTTCAATGTACAATGATGTTTTTAAAAAAACAGTCAAAATGTGCTCCACTCGGGCTGAAAACGCTTGTTTGGGACATGACATTAATGTTAACTATAAATCATAAACTAAGCATTTTTCAGCTGAAATAATGAATGTAGTCCTCTTAATTCTTGCTTCTAAAGCATACGCAAGCAGAAATTTCAATGTACAATGATGTTTTTAAAAAAAACAGTCAAAATGTGCTCCACTCGGGCTGAAAACGCTGTTGGGGACATTTCATTAATGTTGACTATAAATCAAAAACTAAGCATTTTTCAGCTGAAATAATGAATGTAGTCCTCTTAATTCTTGCTTCTAAAGCATACGCAAGCAGAAATTTCAATGTACAATGATGTTTTTAAAAAAACAGTCAAAATGTGCTCCACTCGGGCTGAAAACGCTGTTGGGGACATTTCATTAATGTTGACTATAAATCATAAACTAAGCATTTTTCAGCTGAAATAATGAATGTAGTCCTCTTAATTCTTGCTTCTAAAGCATACGCAAGCAGAAATTTCAATGTACAATGATGTTTTTTAAAAAACGGTCAAAATGTGCTCCACTCGGGCTGAAAACGCTTGTTTGGGACATTACATTAATGTTGACTATAAATCATAAACTAAGCATTTTTCAGCTGAAATAATGAATGTAGTCCTCTTAATTCTTGCTTCTAAAGCATACGCAAGCAGAAATTTCAATGTACAATGATGTTTTTAAAAAAAACAGTCAAAATGCGCTCCACTCGGGCTGAAAACGCTGTTGGGGACATTTCATTAATGTTGACTATAAATCATAAACTAAGCATTTTTCAGCTGAAATAATGAATGTAGTCCTCTTAATTCTTGCTTCTAAAGCATACGCAAGCAGAAATTTCAATGTACAATGATGTTTTTAAAAAAAACAGTCAAAATGCGCTCCACTCGGGCTGAAAACGCTGTTGGGGACATTTCATTAATGTTGACTACAAATCAAAAACAAAGCATTTTTCAGCTGAAATAATGAATGTAGTCCTCTTAAATCTTGCTTCTAAAGCATACGCAAGCAGAAATTTCAATGTACAATGATGTTTTTAAAAAAAACAGTCAAAATGCGCTCCACTCGGGCTGAAAACGCTGTTGGGGACATTTCATTAATGTTGACTACAAATCAAAAACTAAGCATTTTTCAGCTGAAATAATGAATGTAGTCCTCTTAATTCTTGCTTCTAAAGCATACGCAAGCAGAAATTTCAATGTACAATGATGTTTTTAAAAAAAGGGTCAAAATGTGCTCCACTCGGGCTGAAAACGCTTGTTTGGAACATTTCATTAATGTTGACTATAAATCATAAACTAAGCATTTTTCAGCTGAAATAATGAATGTAGTCCTCTTAATTCTTGCTTCTAAAGCATACGCAAGCAGAAATTTCAATGTACAATGATGTTTTTAAAAAAACAGTCAAAATGTGCTCCACTCGGGCTGAAAACGCTTGTTTGGGACATGACATTAATGTTGACTATAAATCATAAACTAAGCATTTTTCAGCTGAAATAATGAATGTAGTCCTCTTAATTCTTGCTTCTAAAGCATACGCAAGCAGAAATTTCAATGTACAATGATGTTTTTAAAAAAAGGGTCAAAATGTGCTCCACTCGGGCTGAAAACGCTTGTTTGGAACATTTCATTAATGTTGACTATAAATCATAAACTAAGCATTTTTCAGCTGAAATAATGAATGTAGTCCTCTTAATTCTTGCTTCTAAAGCATACGCAAGCAGAAATTTCAATGTACAATGATGTTTTTAAAAAAACAGTCAAAATGTGCTCCACTCGGGCTGAAAACGCTTGTTTGGGACATGACATTAATGTTGACTATAAATCATAAACTAAGCATTTTTCAGCTGAAATAATGAATGTAGTCCTCTTAATTCTTGCTTCTAAAGCATACGCAAGCAGAAATTTCAATGTACAATGATGTTTTTAAAAAAAGGGTCAAAATGTGCTCCACTCGGGCTGAAAACGCTTGTTTGGAACATTTCCTTAATGTTGACTATAAATCATAAACTAAGCATTTTTCAGCTGAAATAATGAATGTAGTCCTCTTAATTCTTGCTTCTAAAGCATACGCAAGCAGAAATTTCAATGTACAATGATGTTTTTAAAAAAAGGGTCAAAATGTGCTCCACTCGGGCTGAAAACGCTTGTTTGGAACATTTCATTAATGTTGACTATAAATCATAAACTAAGCATTTTTCAGCTGAAATAATGAATGTAGTCCTCTTAATTCTTGCTTCTAAAGCATACGCAAACAGAAATTTCAATGTACAATGATGTTTTTTAAAAAACGGTCAAAATGTGCTCCACTCGGGCTGAAAACGCTTGTTCGGAACATTTCCTTAATGTTGACTATAAATCATAAACTAAGCATTTTTCAGCTGAAATAATGAATGTAGTCCTCTTAATTCTTGCTTCTAAAGCATACGCAAACAGAAATTTCAATGTACAATGATGTTTTTTAAAAAACGGTCAAAATGTGCTCCACTCGGGCTGAAAACGCTTGTTCGGAACATTTCCTTAATGTTGACTATAAATCATAAACTAAGCATTTTTCAGCTGAAATAATGAATGTAGTCCTCTTAATTCTTGCTTCTAAAGCATACGCAAGCAGAAATTTCAATGTACAATGATGTTTTTAAAAAAAACAGTCAAAATGCGCTCCACTCGGGCTGAAAACGCTGTTGGGGACATTTCATTAATGTTGACTACAAATCAAAAACTAAGCATTTTTCAGCTGAAATAATGAATGTAGTCCTCTTAATTCTTGCTTCTAAAGCATACGCAAGCAGAAATTTCAATGTACAATGATGTTTTTAAAAAAAGGGTCAAAATGTGCTCCACTCGGGCTGAAAACGCTTGTTTGGAACATTTCATTAATGTTGAC
The DNA here is from genome assembly GCF_059441005.1 of Hippichthys cyanospilos. Taxonomy (NCBI): domain Eukaryota; kingdom Metazoa; phylum Chordata; class Actinopteri; order Syngnathiformes; family Syngnathidae; genus Hippichthys; species Hippichthys cyanospilos. The sequence goes on along the minus strand of NW_028283418.1, from coordinate 113,206 downwards.
TATAAATCATAAACTAAGCATTTTTCAGCTGAAATAATGAATGTAGTCCTCTTAATTCTTGCTTCTAAAGCATACGCAAGCAGAAATTTCAATGTACAATGATGTTTTTAAAAAAAGGGTCAAAATGTGCTCCACTCGGGCTGAAAACGCTTGTTTGGAACATTTCATCAATGTTGACTATAAATCATAAACTAAGCATTTTTCAGCTGAAATAATGAATGTAGTCCTCTTAATTCTTGCTTCTAAAGCATACGCAAGCAGAAATTTCAATGTACAATGATGTTTTTAAAAAAACAGTCAAAATGTGCTCCACTCGGGCTGAAAACGCTGTTGGGGACATTTCATTAATGTTGACTATAAATCATAAACTAAGCATTTTTCAGCTGAAATAATGAATGTAGTCCTCTTAATTCTTGCTTCTAAAGCATACGCAAGCAGAAATTTCAATGTACAATGATGTTTTTAAAAAAACGGTCAAAATGTGCTCCACTCGGGCTGAAAACGCTTGTTTGGGACATTACATTAATGTTGACTATAAATCATAAACTAAGCATTTTTCAGCTGAAATAATGAATGTAGTCCTCTTAATTCTTGCTTCTAAAGCATACGCAAACAGAAATTTCAATGTACAATGATGTTTTTAAAAAAACGGTCAAAATGTGCTCCACTCGGGCTGAAAACGCTTGTTCGGAACATTTCCTTAATGTTGACTATAAATCATAAACTAAGCATTTTTCAGCTGAAATAATGAATGTAGTCCTCTTAATTCTTGCTTCTAAAGCATACGCAAGCAGAAATTTCAATGTACAATGATGTTTTTAAAAAAAACAGTCAAAATGCGCTCCACTCGGGCTGAAAACGCTGTTGGGGACATTTCATTAATGTTGACTACAAATCAAAAACTAAGCATTTTTCAGCTGAAATAATGAATGTAGTCCTCTTAATTCTTGCTTCTAAAGCATACGCAAGCAGAAATTTCAATGTACAATGATGTTTTTAAAAAAAACAGTCAAAATGCGCTCCACTCGGGCTGAAAACGCTGTTGGGGACATTTCATTAATGTTGACTACAAATCAAAAACTAAGCATTTTTCAGCTGAAATAATGAATGTAGTCCTCTTAATTCTTGCTTCTAAAGCATACGCAAGCAGAAATTTCAATGTACAATGATGTTTTTAAAAAAAGGGTCAAAATGTGCTCCACTCGGGCTGAAAACGCTTGTTTGGAACATTTCATTAATGTTGACTATAAATCATAAACTAAGCATTTTTCAGCTGAAATAATGAATGTAGTCCTCTTAATTCTTGCTTCTAAAGCATACGCAAGCAGAAATTTCAATGTACAATGATGTTTTTAAAAAAACAGTCAAAATGTGCTCCACTCGGGCTGAAAACGCTTGTTTGGGACATGACATTAATGTTGACTATAAATCATAAACTAAGCATTTTTCAGCTGAAATAATGAATGTAGTCCTCTTAATTCTTGCTTCTAAAGCATACGCAAGCAGAAATTTCAATGTACAATGATGTTTTTAAAAAAAACAGTCAAAATGCGCTCCACTCGGGCTGAAAACGCTGTTGGGGACATTTCATTAATGTTGACTACAAATCAAAAACTAAGCATTTTTCAGCTGAAATAATGAATGTAGTCCTCTTAATTCTTGCTTCTAAAGCATACGCAAGCAGAAATTTCAATGTACAATGATGTTTTTAAAAAAAGGGTCAAAATGTGCTCCACTCGGGCTGAAAACGCTTGTTTGGAACATTTCATTAATGTTGACTATAAATCATAAACTAAGCATTTTTCAGCTGAAATAATGAATGTAGTCCTCTTAATTCTTGCTTCTAAAGCATACGCAAGCAGAAATTTCAATGTACAATGATGTTTTTAAAAAAACAGTCAAAATGTGCTCCACTCGGGCTGAAAACGCTGTTGGGGACATTTCATTAATGTTGACTATAAATCATAAACTAAGCATTTTTCAGCTGAAATAATGAATGTAGTCCTCTTAATTCTTGCTTCTAAAGCATACGCAAGCAGAAATTTCAATGTACAATGATGTTTTTAAAAAAAGGGTCAAAATGTGCTCCACTCGGGCTGAAAACGCTTGTTTGGGACATTTCATTAATGTTGACTATAAATCATAAACTAAGCATTTTTCAGCTGAAATAATGAATGTAGTCCTCTTAATTCTTGCTTCTAAAGCATACGCAAGCAGAAATTTCAATGTACAATGATGTTTTTAAAAAAAGGGTCAAAATGTGCTCCACTCGGGCTGAAAACGCTTGTTTGGAACATTTCCTTAATGTTGACTATAAATCATAAACTAAGCATTTTTCAGCTGAAATAATGAATGTAGTCCTCTTAATTCTTGCTTCTAAAGCATACGCAAGCAGAAATTTCAATGTACAATGATGTTTTTAAAAAAACAGTCAAAATGTGCTCCACTCGGGCTGAAAACGCTTGTTTGGGACATGACATTAATGTTGACTATAAATCATAAACTAAGCATTTTTCAGCTGAAATAATGAATGTAGTCCTCTTAATTCTTGCTTCTAAAGCATACGCAAGCAGAAATTTCAATGTACAATGATGTTTTTAAAAAAACAGTCAAAATGTGCTCCACTCGGGCTGAAAACGCTGTTGGGGACATTTCATTAATGTTTGACTATAAATCATAAACTAAGCATTTTTCAGCTGAAATAATGAATGTAGTCCTCTTAATTCTTGCTTCTAAAGCATACGCAAGCAGAAATTTCAATGTACAATGATGTTTTTAAAAAAACAGTCAAAATGTGCTCCACTCGGGCTGAAAACGCTGTTGGGGACATTTCATTAATGTTGACTATAAATCATAAACTAAGCATTTTTCAGCTAAAAAATTAATGAATGTAGTCCTCTTAATTCTTGCTTCTAAAGCATACGCAAGCAGAAATTTCAATGTACAATGATGTTTTTCAAAAAACAGTCAAAATGTGCTCCACTCGGGCTGAAAACGCTTGTTTGGGACATTAGATTAATGTTGACTATAAATCATAAACTAAGCATTTTTCAGCTGAAATAATGAATGTAGTCCTCTTAATTCTTGCTTCTAAAGCATACGCAAACAGAAATTTCAATGTACAATGATGTTTTTAAAAAAACGGTCAAAATGTGCTCCACTCGGGCTGAAAACGCTTGTTCGGAACATTTCCTTAATGTTGACTATAAATCATAAACTAAGCATTTTTCAGCTGAAATAATGAATGTAGTCCTCTTAATTCTTGCTTCTAAAGCATACGCAAGCAGAAATTTCAATGTACAATGATGTTTTTAAAAAAAACAGTCAAAATGCGCTCCACTCGGGCTGAAAACGCTGTTGGGGACATTTCATTAATGTTGACTATAAATCATAAACTAAGCATTTTTCAGCTGAAATAATGAATGTAGTCCTCTTAATTCTTGCTTCTAAAGCATACGCAAGCAGAAATTTCAATGTACAATGATGTTTTTAAAAAAAACAGTCAAAATGCGCTCCACTCGGGCTGAAAACGCTGTTGGGGACATTTCATTAATGTTGACTACAAATCAAAAACTAAGCATTTTTCAGCTGAAATAATGAATGTAGTCCTCTTAATTCTTGCTTCTAAAGCATACGCAAGCAGAAATTTCAATGTACAATGATGTTTTTAAAAAAAACAGTCAAAATGTGCTCCACTCGGGCTGAAAACGCTGTTGGGGACATTTCATTAATGTTGACTACAAATCAAAAACTAAGCATTTTTCAGCTGAAATAATGAATGTAGTCCTCTTAATTCTTGCTTCTAAAGCATTCGCAAGCAGAAATTTCAATGTACAATGATGTTTTTAAAAAAACAGTCAAAATGTGCTCCACTCGGGCTGAAAACGCTGTTGGGGACATTTCATTAATGTTGACTATAAATCATAAACTAAGCATTTTTCAGCTGAAATAATGAATGTAGTCCTCTTAATTCTTGCTTCTAAAGCATACGCAAGCAGAAATTTCAATGTACAATGATGTTTTTAAAAAAACAGTCAAAATGTGCTCCACTCGGGCTGAAAACGCTTGTTCGGAATATTTCCTTAATGTTGACTATAAATCATAAACTAAGCATTTTTCAGCTGAAATAATGAATGTAGTCCTCTTAATTCTTGCTTCTAAAGCATACGCAAGCAGAAATTTCAATGTACAATGATGTTTTTAAAAAAAACAGTCAAAATGCGCTCCACTCGGGCTGAAAACGCTGTTGGGGACATTTCATTAATGTTGACTATAAATCATAAACTAAGCATTTTTCAGCTGAAATAATGAATGTAGTCCTCTTAATTCTTGCTTCTAAAGCATACGCAAGCAGAAATTTCAATGTACAATGATGTTTTTAAAAAAACGGTCAAAATGTGCTCCACTCGGGCTGAAAACGCTTGTTCGGAACATTTCCTTAATGTTGACTATAAATCATAAACTAAGCATTTTTCAGCTGAAATAATGAATGTAGTCCTCTTAATTCTTGCTTCTAAAGCATACGCAAGCAGAAATTTCAATGTACAATGATGTTTTTAAAAAAAACAGTCAAAATGTGCTCCACTCGGGCTGAAAACGCTGTTGGGGACATTTCATTAATGTTGACTACAAATCAAAAACTAAGCATTTTTCAGCTGAAATAATGAATGTAGTCCTCTTAATTCTTGCTTCTAAAGCATTCGCAAGCAGAAATTTCAATGTACAATGATGTTTTTAAAAAAACAGTCAAAATGTGCTCCACTCGGGCTGAAAACGCTGTTGGGGACATTTCATTAATGTTGACTATAAATCATAAACTAAGCATTTTTCAGCTGAAATAATGAATGTAGTCCTCTTAATTCTTGCTTCTAAAGCATACGCAAGCAGAAATTTCAATGTACAATGATGTTTTTAAAAAAACAGTCAAAATGTGCTCCACTCGGGCTGAAAACGCTGTTGGGGACATGACATTAATGTTGACTATAAATCATAAACTAAGCATTTTTCAGCTGAAATAATGAATGTAGTCCTCTTAATTCTTGCTTCTAAAGCATACGCAAGCAGAAATTTCAATGTACAATGATGTTTTTAAAAAAAGGGTCAAAATGTGCTCCACTCGGGCTGAAAACGCTTGTTCGGAACATTTCCTTAATGTTGACTATAAATCATAAACTAAGCATTTTTCAGCTGAAATAATGAATGTAGTCCTCTTAATTCTTGCTTCTAAAGCATACGCAAGCAGAAATTTCAATGTACAATGATGTTTTTAAAAAAAACAGTCAAAATGCGCTCCACTCGGGCTGAAAACGCTGTTGGGGACATTTCATTAATGTTGACTACAAATCAAAAACTAAGCATTTTTCAGCTGAAATAATGAATGTAGTCCTCTTAATTCTTGCTTCTAAAGCATACGCAAGCAGAAATTTCAATGTACAATGATGTTTTTAAAAAAAGGGTCAAAATGTGCTCCACTCGGGCTGAAAACGCTTGTTTGGAACATTTCATTAATGTTGACTATAAATCATAAACTAAGCATTTTTCAGCTGAAATAATGAATGTAGTCCTCTTAATTCTTGCTTCCAAAGCATACGCAAGCAGAAATTTCAATGTACAATGATGTTTTTAAAAAAAACAGTCAAAATGTGCTCCACTCGGGCTGAAAACGCTGTTGGGGACATTTCATTAATGTTGACTACAAATCAAAAACTAAGCATTTTTCAGCTGAAATAATGAATGTAGTCCTCTTAATTCTTGCTTCTAAAGCATACGCAAGCAGAAATTTCAATGTACAATGATGTTTTTAAAAAAAACAGTCAAAATGCGCTCCACTCGGGCTGAAAACGCTGTTGGGGACATTTCATTAATGTTGACTATAAATCATAAACTAAGCATTTTTCAGCTGAAATAATGAATGTAGTCCTCTTAATTCTTGCTTCTAAAGCATACGCAAGCAGAAATTTCAATGTACAATGATGTTTTTAAAAAAACGGTCAAAATGTGCTCCACTCGGGCTGAAAACGCTTGTTTGGGACATTACATTAATGTTGACTATAAATCATAAACTAAGCATTTTTCAGCTGAAATAATGAATGTAGTCCTCTTAATTCTTGCTTCCAAAGCATACGCAAGCAGAAATTTCAATGTACAATGATGTTTTTAAAAAAAACAGTCAAAATGTGCTCCACTCGGGCTGAAAACGCTGTTGGGGACATTTCATTAATGTTGACTACAAATCAAAAACTAAGCATTTTTCAGCTGAAATAATGAATGTAGTCCTCTTAATTCTTGCTTCTAAAGCATACGCAAGCAGAAATTTCAATGTACAATGATGTTTTTAAAAAAAACAGTCAAAATGCGCTCCACTCGGGCTGAAAACGCTGTTGGGGACATTTCATTAATGTTGACTATAAATCATAAACTAAGCATTTTTCAGCTGAAATAATGAATGTAGTCCTCTTAATTCTTGCTTCTAAAGCATACGCAAGCAGAAATTTCAATGTACAATGATGTTTTTAAAAAAACGGTCAAAATGTGCTCCACTCGGGCTGAAAACGCTTGTTTGGGACATTACATTAATGTTGACTATAAATCATAAACTAAGCATTTTTCAGCTGAAATAATGAATGTAGTCCTCTTAATTCTTGCTTCTAAAGCATACGCAAACAGAAATTTCAATGTACAATGATGTTTTTTAAAAAACGGTCAAAATGTGCTCCACTCGGGCTGAAAACGCTTGTTTGGGACATGACATTAATGTTGACTATAAATCATAAACTAAGCATTTTTCAGCTGAAATAATGAATGTAGTCCTCTTAATTCTTGCTTCTAAAGCATACGCAAGCAGAAATTTCAATGTACAATGATGTTTTTAAAAAAAGGGTCAAAATGTGCTCCACTCGGGCTGAAAACGCTTGTTTGGAACATTTCATTAATGTTGACTATAAATCATAAACTAAGCATTTTTCAGCTGAAATAATGAATGTAGTCCTCTTAATTCTTGCTTCTAAAGCATACGCAAGCAGAAATTTCAATGTACAATGATGTTTTTAAAAAAACAGTCAAAATGTGCTCCACTCGGGCTGAAAACGCTTGTTTGGGACATGACATTAATGTTGACTATAAATCATAAACTAAGCATTTTTCAGCTGAAATAATGAATGTAGTCCTCTTAATTCTTGCTTCTAAAGCATACGCAAGCAGAAATTTCAATGTACAATGATGTTTTTAAAAAAAGGGTCAAAATGTGCTCCACTCGGGCTGAAAACGCTTGTTTGGAACATTTCCTTAATGTTGACTATAAATCATAAACTAAGCATTTTTCAGCTGAAATAATGAATGTAGTCCTCTTAATTCTTGCTTCTAAAGCATACGCAAGCAGAAATTTCAATGTACAATGATGTTTTTAAAAAAACAGTCAAAATGTGCTCCACTCGGGCTGAAAACGCTTGTTTGGGACATGACATTAATGTTGACTATAAATCATAAACTAAGCATTTTTCAGCTGAAATAATGAATGTAGTCCTCTTAATTCTTGCTTCTAAAGCATACGCAAGCAGAAATTTCAAAGTACAATGATCTTTTTAAAAAAACGGTCAAAATGTGCTCCACTCGGGCTGAAAACGCTTGTTTGGAACATTTCATTAATGTTGACTATAAATCATAAACTAAGCATTTTTCAGCTGAAATAATGAATGTAGTCCTCTTAATTCTTGCTTCTAAAGCATACGCAAGCAGAAATTTCAATGTACAATGATGTTTTTAAAAAAAACAGTCAAAATGTGCTCCACTCGGGCTGAAAACGCTGTTGGGGACATTTCATTAATGTTGACTATAAATCAAAAACTAAGCATTTTTCAGCTGAAATAATGAATGTAGTCCTCTTAATTCTTGCTTCTAAAGCATACGCAAGCAGAAATTTCAATGTACAATGATGTTTTTAAAAAAACAGTCAAAATGTGCTCCACTCGGGCTGAAAACGCTGTTGGGGACATTTCATTAATGTTGACTATAAATCATAAACTAAGCATTTTTCAGCTGAAATAATGAATGTAGTCCTCTTAATTCTTGCTTCTAAAGCATAAGCAAGCAGAAATTTTAATGTACAATGATGTTTTAAAAAAACAGTCAAAATGTGCTCCACTCGGGCTGAAAACGCTTGTTTGGGACATGACATTAATGTTGACTATAAATCATAAACTAAGCATTTTTCAGCTGAAATAATGAATGTAGTCCTCTTAATTCTTGCTTCTAAAGCATACGCAAGCAGAAATTTCAATGTACAATGATGTTTTTAAAAAAAGGGTCAAAATGTGCTCCACTCGGGCTGAAAACGCTTGTTTGGAACATGACATTAATGTTGACTATAAATCATAAACTAAGCATTTTTCAGCTGAAATAATGAATGTAGTCCTCTTAATTCTTGCTTCTAAAGCATACGCAAGCAGAAATTTCAATGTACAATGATGTTTTTAAAAAAAGGGTCAAAATGTGCTCCACTCGGGCTGAAAACGCTTGTTTGGAACATTTCATTAATGTTGACTATAAATCATAAACTAAGCATTTTTCAGCTGAAATAATGAATGTAGTCCTCTTAATTCTTGCTTCTAAAGCATACGCAAGCAGAAATTTCAATGTACAATGATGTTTTTAAAAAAAACAGTCAAAATGTGCTCCACTCGGGCTGAAAACGCTGTTGGGGACATTTCATTAATGTTGACTATAAATCAAAAACTAAGCATTTTTCAGCTGAAATAATGAATGTAGTCCTCTTAATTCTTGCTTCTAAAGCATACGCAAGCAGAAATTTCAATGTACAATGATGTTTTTAAAAAAACAGTCAAAATGTGCTCCACTCGGGCTGAAAACGCTGTTGGGGACATTTCATTAATGTTGACTATAAATCATAAACTAAGCATTTTTCAGCTGAAATAATGAATGTAGTCCTCTTAATTCTTGCTTCTAAAGCATACGCAAGCAGAAATTTCAATGTACAATGATGTTTTTAAAAAAACGGTCAAAATGTGCTCCACTCGGGCTGAAAACGCTTGTTTGGGACATTACATTAATGTTGACTATAAATCATAAACTAAGCATTTTTTAGCTGAAATAATGAATGTAGTCCTCTTAATTCTTGCTTCTAAAGCATACGCAAACAGAAATTTCAATGTACAATGATGTTTTTTAAAAAACGGTCAAAATGTGCTCCACTCGGGCTGAAAACGCTTGTTCGGAACATTTCCTTAATGTTGACTATAAATCATAAACTAAGCATTTTTCAGCTGAAATAATGAATGTAGTCCTCTTAATTCTTGCTTCTAAAGCATACGCAAGCAGAAATTTCAATGTACAATGATGTTTTTAAAAAAAACAGTCAAAATGCGCTCCACTCGGGCTGAAAACGCTGTTGGGGACATTTCATTAATGTTGACTATAAATCATAAACTAAGCATTTTTCAGCTGAAATAATGAATGTAGTCCTCTTAATTCTTGCTTCTAAAGCATACGCAAGCAGAAATTTCAATGTACAATGATGTTTTTAAAAAAACGGTCAAAATGTGCTCCACTCGGGCTGAAAACGCTTGTTTGGGACATTACATTAATGTTGACTATAAATCATAAACTAAGCATTTTTCAGCTGAAATAATGAATGTAGTCCTCTTAATTCTTGCTTCTAAAGCATACGCAAACAGAAATTTCAATGTACAATGATGTTTTTAAAAAAACGGTCAAAATGTGCTCCACTCGGGCTGAAAACGCTTGTTTGGGACATTACATTAATGTTGACTATAAATCATAAACTAAGCATTTTTCAGCTGAAATAATGAATGTAGTCCTCTTAATTCTTGCTTCTAAAGCATACACAAACAGAAATTTCAATGTACAATGATGTTTTTAAAAAAACGGTCAAAATGTGCTCCACTCGGGCTGAAAACACTTGTTTGGAACATTTCATTAATGTTGACTATAAATCATAAACTAAGCATTTTTCAGCTGAAATAATGAATGTAGTCCTCTTAATTCTTGCTTCTAAAGCATACGCAAGCAGAAATTTCAATGTACAATGATGTTTTTAAAAAAAACAGTCAAAATGCGCTCCACTCGGGCTGAAAACGCTGTTGGGGACATTTCATTAATGTTGACTATAAATCATAAACTAAGCATTTTTCAGCTGAAATAATGAATGTAGTCCTCTTAATTCTTGCTTCTAAAGCATACGCAAGCAGAAATTTCAATGTACAATGATGTTTTTAAAAAAACGGTCAAAATGTGCTCCACTCGGGCTGAAAACGCTTGTTCGGAACATTTCCTTAATGTTGACTATAAATCATAAACTAAGCATTTTTCAGCTGAAATAATGAATGTAGTCCTCTTAATTCTTGCTTCTAAAGCATACGCAAGCAGAAATTTCAATGTACAATGATGTTTTTAAAAAAAACAGTCAAAATGTGCTCCACTCGGGCTGAAAACGCTGTTGGGGACATTTCATTAATGTTGACTACAAATCAAAAACTAAGCATTTTTCAGCTGAAATAATGAATGTAGTCCTCTTAATTCTTGCTTCTAAAGCATTCGCAAGCAGAAATTTCAATGTACAATGATGTTTTTAAAAAAACAGTCAAAATGTGCTCCACTCGGGCTGAAAACGCTGTTGGGGACATTTCATTAATGTTGACTATAAATCATAAACTAAGCATTTTTCAGCTGAAATAATGAATGTAGTCCTCTTAATTCTTGCTTCTAAAGCATACGCAAGCAGAAATTTCAATGTACAATGATGTTTTTAAAAAAACAGTCAAAATGTGCTCCACTCGGGCTGAAAACGCTTGTTTGGGACATGACGTTAATGTTGACTATAAATCATAAACTAAGCATTTTTCAGATGAAATAATGAATGTAGTCCTCTTAATTCTTGCTTCTAAAGCATACGCAAGCAGAAATTTCAATGTACAATGATGTTTTTAAAAAAAGGGTCAAAATGTGCTCCACTCGGGCTGAAAACGCTTGTTTGGAACATTTCATTAATGTTGACTATAAATCATAAACTAAGCATTTTTCAGCTGAAATAATGAATGTAGTCCTCTTAATTCTCGCTTCTAAAGCATACGCAAGCAGAAATTTCAATGTACAATGATGTTTTTAAAAAAACAGTCAAAATGTGCTCCACTCGGGCTGAAAACGCTTGTTTGGGACATGACATTAATGTTAACTATAAATCATAAACTAAGCATTTTTCAGCTGAAATAATGAATGTAGTCCTCTTAATTCTTGCTTCTAAAGCATACGCAAGCAGAATTTCAATGTACAATGATGTTTTTAAAAAAAGGGTCAAAATGTGCTCCACTCGGGCTGAAAACGCTTGTTTGGAACATTTCATTAATGTTGACTATAAATCATAAACTAAGCATTTTTCAGCTGAAATAATGAATGTAGTCCTCTTAATTCTTGCTTCTTAAGCATACGCAAGCAGAAATTTCAATGTACAATGATGTTTTTAAAAAAACGGTCAAAATGTGCTCCACTCGGGCTGAAAACGCTTGTTTGGGACATGACATTAATGTTGACTATAAATCATAAACTAAGCATTTTTCAGCTGAAATAATGAATGTAGTCCTCTTAATTCTTGCTTCTAAAGCATACGCAAGCAGAAATTTCAATGTACAATGATGTTTTTAAAAAAACGGTCAAAATGTGCTCCACTCGGGCTGAAAACGCTTGTTCGGAACATTTCCTTAATGTTGACTATAAATCATAAACTAAGCATTTTTCAGCTGAAATAATGAATGTAGTCCTCTTAATTCTTGCTTCTAAAGCATACGCAAGCAGAAATTTCAATGTACAATGATGTTTTTAAAAAAAACAGTCAAAATGCGCTCCACTCGGGCTGAAAACGCTGTTGGGGACATTTCATTAATGTTGACTATAAATCATAAACTAAGCATTTTTCAGCTGAAATAATGAATGTAGTCCTCTTAATTCTTGCTTCTAAAGCATACGCAAGCAGAAATTTCAATGTACAATGATGTTTTTAAAAAAACGGTCAAAATGTGCTCCACTCGGGCTGAAAACGCTTGTTCGGAACATTTCCTTAATGTTGACTATAAATCATAAACTAAGCATTTTTCAGCTGAAATAATGAATGTAGTCCTCTTAATTCTTGCTTCTAAAGCATACGCAAGCAGAAATTTCAATGTACAATGATGTTTTTAAAAAAAACAGTCAAAATGTGCTCCACTCGGGCTGAAAACGCTGTTGGGGACATTTCATTAATGTTGACTACAAATCAAAAACTAAGCATTTTTCAGCTGAAATAATGAATGTAGTCCTCTTAATTCTTGCTTCTAAAGCATTCGCAAGCAGAAATTTCAATGTACAATGATGTTTTTAAAAAAACAGTCAAAATGTGCTCCACTCGGGCTGAAAACGCTGTTGGGGACATTTCATTAATGTTGACTATAAATCATAAACTAAGCATTTTTCAGCTGAAATAATGAATGTAGTCCTCTTAATTCTTGCTTCTAAAGCATACGCAAGCAGAAATTTCAATGTACAATGATGTTTTTAAAAAAACGGTCAAAATGTGCTCCACTCGGGCTGAAAACGCTTGTTTGGGACATTACATTAATGTTGACTATAAATCATAAACTAAGCATTTTTCAGCTGAAATAATGAATGTAGTCCTCTTAATTCTTGCTTCTAAAGCATACGCAAACAGAAATTTCAATGTACAATGATGTTTTTTAAAAAACGGTCAAAATGCTCCACTCGGGCTGAAAACGCTTGTTCGGAACATTTCCTTAATGTTGACTATAAATCATAAACTAAGCATTTTTCAGCTGAAATAATGAATGTAGTCCTCTTAATTCTTGCTTCTAAAGCATACGCAAGCAGAAATTTCAATGTACAATGATGTTTTTAAAAAAACGGTCAAAATGTGCTCCACTCGGGCTGAAAACGCTTGTTTGGAACATTTCATTAATGTTGACTATAAATCATAAACTAAGCATTTTTCAGCTGAAATAATGAATGTAGTCCTCTTAATTCTTGCTTCTAAAGCATACGCAAGCAGAAATTTCAATGTACAATGATGTTTTTAAAAAAACAGTCAAAATGTGCTCCACTCGGGCTGAAAACGCTGTTGGGGACATTTCATTAATGTTGACTATAAATCATAAACTAAGCATTTTTCAGCTGAAATAATGAATGTAGTCCTCTTAATTCTTGCTTCTAAAGCATACGCAAGCAGAAATTTCAATGTACAATGATGTTTTTAAAAAAAACAGTCAAAATGCGCTCCACTCGGGCTGAAAACGCTGTTGGGGACATTTCATTAATGTTGACTATAAATCATAAACTAAGCATTTTTCAGCTGAAAGAATGAATGTAGTCCTCTTAATTCTTGCTTCTAAAGCATACGCAAGCAGAAATTTCAATGTACAATGATGTTTTTAAAAAAACGGTCAAAATGTGCTCCACTCGGGCTGAAAACGCTTGTTCGGAACATTTCCTTAATGTTGACTATAAATCATAAACTAAGCATTTTTCAGCTGAAATAATGAATGTAGTCCTCTTAATTCTTGCTTCTAAAGCATACGCAAGCAGAAATTTCAATGTACAATGATGTTTTTAAAAAAACAGTCAAAATGTGCTCCACTCGGGCTGAAAACGCTTGTTTGGGACATGACATTAATGTTGACTATAAATCATAAACTAAGCATTTTTCAGCTGAAATAATGAATGTAGTCCTCTTAATTCTTGCTTCTAAAGCATACGCAAGCAGAAATTTCAATGTACAATGATGTTTTTAAAAAAAACAGTCAAAATGTGCTCCACTCGGGCTGAAAACGCTGTTGGGGACATTTCATTAATGTTGACTACAAATCAAAAACTAAGCATTTTTCAGCTGAAATAATGAATGTAGTCCTCTTAATTCTTGCTTCTAAAGCATTCGCAAGCAGAAATTTCAATGTACAATGATGTTTTTAAAAAAACAGTCAAAATGTGCTCCACTCGGGCTGAAAACGCTGTTGGGGACATTTCATTAATGTTGACTATAAATCATAAACTAAGCATTTTTCAGCTGAAATAATGAATGTAGTCCTCTTAATTCTTGCTTCTAAAGCATACGCAAGCAGAAATTTCAATGTACAATGATGTTTTTAAAAAAACGGTCAAAATGTGCTCCACTCGGGCTGAAAACGCTTGTTTGGGACATTACATTAATGTTGACTATAAATCATAAACTAAGCATTTTTCAGCTGAAATAATGAATGTAGTCCTCTTAATTCTTGCTTCTAAAGCATACGCAAACAGAAATTTCAATGTACAATGATGTTTTTTAAAAAACGGTCAAAATGTGCTCCACTCGGGCTGAAAACGCTTGTTCGGAACATTTCCTTAATGTTGACTATAAATCATAAACTAAGCATTTTTCAGCTGAAATAATGAATGTAGTCCTCTTAATTCTTGCTTCTAAAGCATACGCAAGCAGAAATTTCAATGTACAATGATGTTTTTAAAAAAAACAGTCAAAATGCGCTCCACTCGGGCTGAAAACGCTGTTGGGGACATTTCATTAATGTTGACTACAAATCAAAAACTAAGCATTTTTCAGCTGAAATAATGAATGTAGTCCTCTTAATTCTTGCTTCTAAAGCATTCGCAAGCAGAAATTTCAATGTACAATGATGTTTTTAAAAAAAGGGTCAAAATGTGCTCCACTCGGGCTGAAAACGCTTGTTTGGAACATTTCATTAATGTTGACTATAAATCATAAACTAAGCATTTTTCAGCTGAAATAATGAATGTAGTCCTCTTAATTCTTGCTTCTAAAGCATACGCAAGCAGAAATTTCAATGTACAATGATGTTTTTAAAAAAACGGTCAAAATGTGCTCCACTCGGGCTGAAAACGCTTGTTTGGGACATGACATTAATGTTGACTATAAATCATAAACTAAGCATTTTTCAGCTGAAATAATGAATGTAGTCCTCTTAATTCTTGCTTCTAAAGCATACGCAAACAGAAATTTCAATGTACAATGATGTTTTTTAAAAAACGGTCAAAATGTGCTCCACTCGGGCTGAAAACGCTTGTTCGGAACATTTCCTTAATGTTGACTATAAATCATAAACTAAGCATTTTTCAGCTTAAATAATGAATGTAGTCCTCTTAATTCTTGCTTCTAAAGCATACGCAAGCAGAAATTTCAATGTACAATGATGTTTTTAAAAAAACGGTCAAAATGTGCTCCACTCGGGCTGAAAACGCTTGTTCGGAACATTTCCTTAATGTTGACTATAAATCATAAACTAAGCATTTTTCAGCTGAAATAATGAATGTAGTCCTCTTAATTCTTGCTTCTAAAGCATACGCAAGCAGAAATTTTAATGTACAATGATGTTTTTAAAAAAAACAGTCAAAATGTGCTCCACTCGGGCTGAAAACGCTGTTGGGGACATTTCATTAATGTTGACTACAAATCAAAAACTAAGCATTTTTCAGCTGAAATAATGAATGTAGTCCTCTTAATTCTTGCTTCTAAAGCATTCGCAAGCAGAAATTTCAATGTACAATGATGTTTTTAAAAAAACAGTCAAAATGTGCTCCACTCGGGCTGAAAACGCTGTTGGGGACATTTCATTAATGTTGACTATAAATCATAAACTAAGCATTTTTCAGCTGAAATAATGAATGTAGTCCTCTTAATTCTTGCTTCTAAAGCATACGCAAGCAGAAATTTCAATGTACAATGATGTTTTTAAAAAAACGGTCAAAATGTGCTCCACTCGGGCTGAAAACGCTTGTTTGGGACATTACATTAATGTTGACTATAAATCATAAACTAAGCATTTTTCAGCTGAAATAATGAATGTAGTCCTCTTAATTCTTGCTTCTAAAGCATACGCAAACAGAAATTTCAATGTACAATGATGTTTTTTAAAAAACGGTCAAAATGTGCTCCACTCGGGCTGAAAACGCTTGTTCGGAACATTTCCTTAATGTTGACTATAAATCATAAACTAAGCATTTTTCAGCTGAAATAATGAATGTAGTCCTCTTAATTCTTGCTTCTAAAGCATACGCAAGCAGAAATTTCAATGTACAATGATGTTTTTAAAAAAAACAGTCAAAATGCGCTCCACTCGGGCTGAAAACGCTGTTGGGGACATTTCATTAATGTTGACTACAAATCAAAAACTAAGCATTTTTCAGCTGAAATAATGAATGTAGTCCTCTTAATTCTTGCTTCTAAAGCATACGCAAGCAGAAATTTCAATGTACAATGATGTTTTTTAAAAAACGGTCAAAATGTGCTCCACTCGGGCTGAAAACGCTTGTTCGGAACATTTCCTTAATGTTGACTATAAATCATAAACTAAGCATTTTTCAGCTGAAATAATGAATGTAGTCCTCTTAATTCTTGCTTCTAAAGCATACGCAAGCAGAAATTTCAATGTACAATGATGTTTTTAAAAAAAACAGTCAAAATGCGCTCCACTCGGGCTGAAAACGCTGTTGGGGACATTTCATTAATGTTGACTACAAATCAAAAACTAAGCATTTTTCAGCTGAAATAATGAATGTAGTCCTCTTAATTCTTGCTTCTAAAGCATACGCAAGCAGAAATTTCAATGTACAATGATGTTTTTAAAAAAAGGGTCAAAATGTGCTCCACTCGGGCTGAAAACGCTTGTTTGGAACATTTCATTAATGTTGACTATAAATCATAAACTAAGCATTTTTCAGCTGAAATAATGAATGTAGTCCTCTTAATTCTTGCTTCTAAAGCATACGCAAGCAGAAATTTCAATGTACAATGATGTTTTTAAAAAAACAGTCAAAATGTGCTCCACTCGGGCTGAAAACGCTTGTTTGGGACATGACATTAATGTTGACTATAAATCATAAACTAAGCATTTTTCAGCTGAAATAATGAATGTAGTCCTCTTAATTCTTGCTTCTAAAGCATACGCAAGCAGAAATTTCAATGTACAATGATGTTTTTAAAAAAACAGTCAAAATGTGCTCCACTCGGGCTGAAAACGCTTGTTTGGGACATTACATTAATGTTGACTATAAATCATAAACTAAGCATTTTTCAGCTGAAATAATGAATGTAGTCCTCTTAATTCTTGCTTCTAAAGCATACGCAAAAAGAAATTTCAATGTACAATGATGTTTTTTAAAAAACGGTCAAAATGTGCTCCACTCGGGCTGAAAACGCTTGTTCGGAACATTTCCTTAATGTTGACTATAAATCATAAACTAAGCATTTTTCAGCTGAAATAATGAATGTAGTCCTCTTAATTCTTGCTTCTAAAGCATACGCAAGCAGAAATTTCAATGTACAATGATGTTTTTAAAAAAAACAGTCAAAATGCGCTCCACTCGGGCTGAAAACGCTGTTGGGGACATTTCATTAATGTTGACTACAAATCAAAAACTTAGCATTTTTCAGCTGAAATAATGAATGTAGTCCTCTTAATTCTTGCTTCTAAAGCATACGCAAGCAGAAATTTCAATGTACAATGATGTTTTTAAAAAAAGGGTCAAAATGTGCTCCACTCGGGCTGAAAACGCTTGTTTGGAACATTTCATTAATGTTGACTATAAATCATAAACTAAGCATTTTTCAGCTGAAATAATGAATGTAGTCCTCTTAATTCTTGCTTCTAAAGCATACGCAAGCAGAAATTTCAATGTACAATGATGTTTTTAAAAAAACAGTCAAAATGTGCTCCACTCGGGCTGAAAACGCTGTTGGGGACATGACATTAATGTTGACTATAAATCATAAACTAAGCATTTTTCAGCTGAAATAATGAATGTAGTCCTCTTAATTCTTGCTTCTAAAGCATACGCAAGCAGAAATTTCAATGTACAATGATGTTTTTAAAAAAAGGGTCAAAATGTGCTCCACTCGGGCTGAAAACGCTGTTGGGGACATTTCATTAATGTTGACTACAAATCAAAAACTAAGCATTTTTCAGCTGAAATAATGAATGTAGTCCTCTTAATTCTTGCTTCTAAAGCATACGCAAGCAGAAATTTCAATGTACAATGATGTTTTTAAAAAAAGGGTCAAAATGTGCTCCACTCGGGCTGAAAACGCTTGTTTGGAACATTTCATTAATGTTGACTATAAATCATAAACTAAGCATTTTTCAGCTGAAATAATGAATGTAGTCCTCTTAATTCTTGCTTCTAAAGCATACGCAAGCAGAAATTTCAATGTACAATGATGTTTTTAAAAAAACAGTCAAAATGTGCTCCACTCGGGCTGAAAACGCTTGTTTGGGACATGACATTAATGTTGACTATAAATCATAAACTAAGCATTTTTCAGCTGAAATAATGAATGTAGTCCTCTTAATTCTTGCTTCTAAAGCATACGCAAGCAGAAATTTCAATGTACAATGATGTTTTTAAAAAAACAGTCAAAATGTGCTCCACTCGGGCTGAAAACGCTTGTTTGGGACATTACATTAATGTTGACTATAAATCATAAACTAAGCATTTTTCAGCTGAAATAATGAATGTAGTCCTCTTAATTCTTGCTTCTAAAGCATACGCAAACAGAAATTTCAATGTACAATGATGTTTTTAAAAAAACTGTCAAAATGTGCTCCACTCGGGCTGAAAACGCTTGTTTGGAACATTTCATTAATGTTGACAATAATTCATAAACTAAGCATTTTTCAGCTGAAATAATGAATGTAGTCCTCTTAATTCTTGCTTCTAAAGCATACGCAAGCAGAAATTTCAATGTACAATGATGTTTTTAAAAAAAACAGTCAAAATGTGCTCCACTCGGGCTGAAAACGCTGTTGGGGACATTTCATTAATGTTGACTATAAATCAAAAACTAAGCATTTTTCAGCTGAAATAATGAATGTAGTCCTCTTAATTCTTGCTTCTAAAGCATACGCAAGCAGAAATTTCAATGTACAATGATGTTTTTAAAAAAACAGTCAAAATGTGCTCCACTCAGGCTGAAAACGCTGTTGGGGACATTTCATTAATGTTGACTATAAATCATAAACTAAGCATTTTTCAGCCGAAATAATGAATGTAGTCCTCCTAATTCTTGCTTCTAAAGCATACGCAAGCAGAAATTTCAATGTACAATGATGTTTTTAAAAAAACAGTCAAAATGTGCTCCACTCGGGCTGAAAACGCTTGTTTGGAACATTTCATTAATGTTGACTATAAATCATAAACTAAGCATTTTTCAGCTGAAATAATGAATGTAGTCCTCTTAATTCTTGCTTCTAAAGCATACGCAAGCAGAAATTTCAATGTACAATGATGTTTTTAAAAAAACAGTCAAAATGTGCTCCACTCGGGCTGAAAACGCTTGTTTGGGACATGACATTAATGTTGACTATAAATCATAAACTAAGCATTTTTCAGCTGAAATAATGAATGTAGTCCTCTTAATTCTTGCTTCTAAAGCATACGCAAGCAGAAATTTCAATGTACAATGATGTTTTTAAAAAAACAGTCAAAATGTGCTCCACTCGGGCTGAAAACGCTTGTTTGGGACATTACATTAATGTTGACTATAAATCATAAACTAAGCATTTTTCAGCTGAAATAATGAATGTAGTCCTCTTAATTCTTGCTTCTAAAGCATACGCAAAAAGAAATTTCAATGTACAATGATGTTTTTTAAAAAACGGTCAAAATGTGCTCCACTCGGGCTGAAAACGCTTGTTCGGAACATTTCATTAATGTTGACTATAAATCATAAACTAAGCATTTTTCAGCTGAAATAATGAATGTAGTCCTCTTAATTCTTGCTTCTAAAGCATACGCAAGCAGAAATTTCAATGTACAATGATGTTTTTAAAAAAAACAGTCAAAATGCGCTCCACTCGGGCTGAAAACGCTGTTGGGGACATTTCATTAATGTTGACTACAAATCAAAAACTAAGCATTTTTCAGCTGAAATAATGAATGTAGTCCTCTTAATTCTTGCTTCTAAAGCATACGCAAGCAGAAATTTCAATGTACAATGATGTTTTTAAAAAAAGGGTCAAAATGTGCTCCACTCGGGCTGAAAACGCTTGTTTGGAACATTTCATTAATGTTGACTATAAATCATAAACTAAGCATTTTTCAGCTGAAATAATGAATGTAGTCCTCTTAATTCTTGCTTCTAAAGCATACGCAAGCAGAAATTTCAATGTACAATGATGTTTTTAAAAAAACAGTCAAAATGTGCTCCACTCGGGCTGAAAACGCTGTTGGGGACATTTCATTAATGTTGACTACAAATCAAAAACTAAGCATTTTTCAGCTGAAATAATGAATGTAGTCCTCTTAATTCTTGCTTCTAAAGCATTCGCAAGCAGAAATTTCAATGTACAATGATGTTTTTAAAAAAACAGTCAAAATGTGCTCCACTCGGGCTGAAAACGCTGTTGGGGACATTTCATTAATGTTGACTATAAATCATAAACTAAGCATTTTTCAGCTGAAATAATGAATGTAGTCCTCTTAATTCTTGCTTCTAAAGCATACGCAAGCAGAAATTTCAATGTACAATGATGTTTTTAAAAAAACGGTCAAAATGTGCTCCACTCGGGCTGAAAACGCTTGTTTGGGACATTACATTAATGTTGACTATAAATCATAAACTAAGCATTTTTCAGCTGAAATAATGAATGTAGTCCTCTTAATTCTTGCTTCTAAAGCATACGCAAACAGAAATTTCAATGTACAATGATGTTTTTTAAAAAACGGTCAAAATGTGCTCCACTCGGGCTGAAAACGCTTGTTCGGAACATTTCCTTAATGTTGACTATAAATCATAAACTAAGCATTTTTCAGCTGAAATAATGAATGTAGTCCTCTTAATTCTTGCTTCTAAAGCATACGCAAGCAGAAATTTCAATGTACAATGATGTTTTTAAAAAAAACAGTCAAAATGCGCTCCACTCGGGCTGAAAACGCTGTTGGGGACATTTCATTAATGTTGACTACAAATCAAAAACTAAGCATTTTTCAGCTGAAATAATGAATGTAGTCCTCTTAATTCTTGCTTCTAAAGCATACGCAAGCAGAAATTTCAATGTACAATGATGTTTTTAAAAAAAGGGTCAAAATGTGCTCCACTCGGGCTGAAAACGCTTGTTTGGAACATTTCATTAATGTTGACTATAAATCATAAACTAAGCATTTTTCAGCTGAAATAATGAATGTAGTCCTCTTAATTCTTGCTTCTAAAGCATACGCAAGCAGAAATTTCAATGTACAATGATGTTTTTAAAAAAAGGGTCAAAATGTGCTCCACTCGGGCTGAAAACGCTTGTTTGGAACATTTCATTAATGTTGACTATAAATCATAAACTAAGCATTTTTCAGCTGAAATAATGAATGTAGTCCTCTTAATTCTTGCTTCTAAAGCATACGCAAGCAGAAATTTCAATGTACAATGATGTTTTTAAAAAAACAGTCAAAATGTGCTCCACTCGGGCTGAAAACGCTTGTTTGGGACATGACATTAATGTTGACTATAAATCATAAACTAAGCATTTTTCAGCTGAAATAATGAATGTAGTCCTCTTAATTCTTGCTTCTAAAGCATACGCAAGCAGAAATTTCAATGTACAATGATGTTTTTAAAAAAAGGGTCAAAATGTGCTCCACTCGGGCTGAAAACGCTTGTTTGGAACATTTCATTAATGTTGACTATAAATCATAAACTAAGCATTTTTCAGCTGAAATTATGAATGTAGTCCTCTTAATTCTTGCTTCTAAAGCATACGCAAGCAGAAATTTCAATGTACAATGATGTTTTTAAAAAAAGGGTCAAAATGTGCTCCACTCGGGCTGAAAACGCTTGTTTGGAACATTTCATTAATGTTGACTATAAATCATAAACTAAGCATTTTTCAGCTGAAATAATGAATGTAGTCCTCTTAATTCTTGCTTCTAAAGCATACGCAAGCAGAAATTTCAATGTACAATGATGTTTTTAAAAAAACAGTCAAAATGTGCTCCACTCGGGCTGAAAACGCTGTTGGGGACATTTCATTAATGTTGACTATAAATCATAAACTAAGCATTTTTCAGCTGAAATAATGAATGTAGTCCTCTTAATTCTTGCTTCTAAAGCATACGCAAGCAGAAATTTCAATGTACAATGATGTTTTTAAAAAAACGGTCAAAATGTGCTCCACTCGGGCTGAAAACGCTTGTTTGGGACATTACATTAATGTTGACTATAAATCATAAACTAAGCATTTTTCAGCTGAAATAATGAATGTAGTCCTCTTAATTCTTGCTTCTAAAGCATACGCAAACAGAAATTTCAATGTACAATGATGTTTTTAAAAAAACGGTCAAAATGTGCTCCACTCGGGCTGAAAACGCTTGTTCGGAACATTTCCTTAATGTTGACTATAAATCATAAACTAAGCATTTTTCAGCTGAAATAATGAATGTAGTCCTCTTAATTCTTGCTTCTAAAGCATACGCAAGCAGAAATTTCAATGTACAATGATGTTTTTAAAAAAAACAGTCAAAATGCGCTCCACTCGGGCTGAAAACGCTGTTGGGGACATTTCATTAATGTTGACTACAAATCAAAAACTAAGCATTTTTCAGCTGAAATAATGAATGTAGTCCTCTTAATTCTTGCTTCTAAAGCATACGCAAGCAGAAATTTCAATGTACAATGATGTTTTTAAAAAAAACAGTCAAAATGCGCTCCACTCGGGCTGAAAACGCTGTTGGGGACATTTCATTAATGTTGACTACAAATCAAAAACTAAGCATTTTTCAGCTGAAATAATGAATGTAGTCCTCTTAATTCTTGCTTCTAAAGCATACGCAAGCAGAAATTTCAATGTACAATGATGTTTTTAAAAAAAGGGTCAAAATGTGCTCCACTCGGGCTGAAAACGCTTGTTTGGAACATTTCATTAATGTTGACTATAAATCATAAACTAAGCATTTTTCAGCTGAAATAATGAATGTAGTCCTCTTAATTCTTGCTTCTAAAGCATACGCAAGCAGAAATTTCAATGTACAATGATGTTTTTAAAAAAACAGTCAAAATGTGCTCCACTCGGGCTGAAAACGCTTGTTTGGGACATGACATTAATGTTGACTATAAATCATAAACTAAGCATTTTTCAGCTGAAATAATGAATGTAGTCCTCTTAATTCTTGCTTCTAAAGCATACGCAAGCAGAAATTTCAATGTACAATGATGTTTTTAAAAAAACAGTCAAAATGTGCTCCACTCGGGCTGAAAACGCTTGTTTGGGACATGACATTAATGTTGACTATAAATCATAAACTAAGCATTTTTCAGCTGAAATAATGAATGTAGTCCTCTTAATTCTTGCTTCTAAAGCATACGCAAGCAGAAATTTCAATGTACAATGATGTTTTTAAAAAAAGGGTCAAAATGTGCTCCACTCGGGCTGAAAACGCTGTTGGGGATATTTCATTAATGTTGACTACAAATCAAAAACTAAGCATTTTTCAGCTGAAATAATGAATGTAGTCCTCTTAATTCTTGCTTCTAAAGCATTCGCAAGCAGAAATTTCAATGTACAATGATGTTTTTAAAAAAACAGTCAAAATGTGCTCCACTCGGGCTGAAAACGCTGTTGGGGACATTTCATTAATGTTGACTATAAATCATAAACTAAGCATTTTTCAGCTGAAATAATGAATGTAGTCCTCTTAATTCTTGCTTCTAAAGCATACGCAAGCAGAAATTTCAATGTACAATGATGTTTTTAAAAAAACGGTCAAAATGTGCTCCACTCGGGCTGAAAACGCTTGTTTGGGACATTACATTAATGTTGACTATAAATCATAAACTAAGCATTTTTCAGCTGAAATAATGAATGTAGTCCTCTTAATTCTTGCTTCTAAAGCATACGCAAGCAGAAATTTCAATGTACAATGATGTTTTTAAAAAAACAGTCAAAATGTGCTCCACTCGGGCTGAAAACGCTTGTTTGGGACATTACATTAATGTTGACTATAAATCATAAACTAAGCATTTTTCAGCTGAAATAATGAATGTAGTCCTCTTAATTCTTGCTTCTAAAGCATACGCAAACAGAAATTTCAATGTACAATGATGTTTTTAAAAAAACTGTCAAAATGTGCTCCACTCGGGCTGAAAACGCTTGTTTGGAACATTTCATTAATGTTGACAATAATTCATAAACTAAGCATTTTTCAGCTGAAATAATGAATGTAGTCCTCTTAATTCTTGCTTCTAAAGCATACGCAAGCAGAAATTTCAATGTACAATGATGTTTTTAAAAAAAACAGTCAAAATGTGCTCCACTCGGGCTGAAAACGCTGTTGGGGACATTTCATTAATGTTGACTATAAATCAAAAACTAAGCATTTTTCAGCTGAAATAATGAATGTAGTCCTCTTAATTCTTGCTTCTAAAGCATACGCAAGCAGAAATTTCAATGTACAATGATGTTTTTAAAAAAACAGTCAAAATGTGCTCCACTCAGGCTGAAAACGCTGTTGGGGACATTTCATTAATGTTGACTATAAATCATAAACTAAGCATTTTTCAGCCGAAATAATGAATGTAGTCCTCCTAATTCTTGCTTCTAAAGCATACGCAAGCAGAAATTTCAATGTACAATGATGTTTTTAAAAAAACAGTCAAAATGTGCTCCACTCGGGCTGAAAACGCTTGTTTGGAACATTTCATTAATGTTGACTATAAATCATAAACTAAGCATTTTTCAGCTGAAATAATGAATGTAGTCCTCTTAATTCTTGCTTCTAAAGCATACGCAAGCAGAAATTTCAATGTACAATGATGTTTTTAAAAAAACAGTCAAAATGTGCTCCACTCGGGCTGAAAACGCTTGTTTGGGACATGACATTAATGTTGACTATAAATCATAAACTAAGCATTTTTCAGCTGAAATAATGAATGTAGTCCTCTTAATTCTTGCTTCTAAAGCATACGCAAGCAGAAATTTCAATGTACAATGATGTTTTTAAAAAAACAGTCAAAATGTGCTCCACTCGGGCTGAAAACGCTTGTTTGGGACATTACATTAATGTTGACTATAAATCATAAACTAAGCATTTTTCAGCTGAAATAATGAATGTAGTCCTCTTAATTCTTGCTTCTAAAGCATACGCAAGCAGAAATTTCAATGTACAATGATGTTTTTAAAAAAACAGTCAAAATGTGCTCCACTCGGGCTGAAAACGCTTGTTTGGGACATTACATTAATGTTGACTATAAATCATAAACTAAGCATTTTTCAGCTGAAATAATGAATGTAGTCCTCTTAATTCTTGCTTCTAAAGCATACGCAAAAAGAAATTTCAATGTACAATGATGTTTTTTAAAAAACGGTCAAAATGTGCTCCACTCGGGCTGAAAACGCTTGTTCGGAACATTTCATTAATGTTGACTATAAATCATAAACTAAGCATTTTTCAGCTGAAATAATGAATGTAGTCCTCTTAATTCTTGCTTCTAAAGCATACGCAAGCAGAAATTTCAATGTACAATGATGTTTTTAAAAAAAACAGTCAAAATGCGCTCCACTCGGGCTGAAAACGCTGTTGGGGACATTTCATTAATGTTGACTACAAATCAAAAACTAAGCATTTTTCAGCTGAAATAATGAATGTAGTCCTCTTAATTCTTGCTTCTAAAGCATACGCAAGCAGAAATTTCAATGTACAATGATGTTTTTAAAAAAAGGGTCAAAATGTGCTCCACTCGGGCTGAAAACGCTTGTTTGGAACATTTCATTAATGTTGACTATAAATCATAAACTAAGCATTTTTCAGCTGAAATAATGAATGTAGTCCTCTTAATTCTTGCTTCTAAAGCATACGCAAGCAGAAATTTCAATGTACAATGATGTTTTTAAAAAAACAGTCAAAATGTGCTCCACTCGGGCTGAAAACGCTGTTGGGGACATTTCATTAATGTTGACTACAAATCAAAAACTAAGCATTTTTCAGCTGAAATAATGAATGTAGTCCTCTTAATTCTTGCTTCTAAAGCATTCGCAAGCAGAAATTTCAATGTACAATGATGTTTTTAAAAAAACAGTCAAAATGTGCTCCACTCGGGCTGAAAACGCTGTTGGGGACATTTCATTAATGTTGACTATAAATCATAAACTAAGCATTTTTCAGCTGAAATAATGAATGTAGTCCTCTTAATTCTTGCTTCTAAAGCATACGCAAGCAGAAATTTCAATGTACAATGATGTTTTTAAAAAAACGGTCAAAATGTGCTCCACTCGGGCTGAAAACGCTTGTTTGGGACATTACATTAATGTTGACTATAAATCATAAACTAAGCATTTTTCAGCTGAAATAATGAATGTAGTCCTCTTAATTCTTGCTTCTAAAGCATACGCAAACAGAAATTTCAATGTACAATGATGTTTTTTAAAAAACGGTCAAAATGTGCTCCACTCGGGCTGAAAACGCTTGTTCGGAACATTTCCTTAATGTTGACTATAAATCATAAACTAAGCATTTTTCAGCTGAAATAATGAATGTAGTCCTCTTAATTCTTGCTTCTAAAGCATACGCAAGCAGAAATTTCAATGTACAATGATGTTTTTAAAAAAAACAGTCAAAATGCGCTCCACTCGGGCTGAAAACGCTGTTGGGGACATTTCATTAATGTTGACTACAAATCAAAAACTAAGCATTTTTCAGCTGAAATAATGAATGTAGTCCTCTTAATTCTTGCTTCTAAAGCATACGCAAGCAGAAATTTCAATGTACAATGATGTTTTTAAAAAAAGGGTCAAAATGTGCTCCACTCGGGCTGAAAACGCTTGTTTGGAACATTTCATTAATGTTGACTATAAATCATAAACTAAGCATTTTTCAGCTGAAATAATGAATGTAGTCCTCTTAATTCTTGCTTCTAAAGCATACGCAAGCAGAAATTTCAATGTACAATGATGTTTTTAAAAAAAGGGTCAAAATGTGCTCCACTCGGGCTGAAAACGCTTGTTTGGAACATTTCATTAATGTTGACTATAAATCATAAACTAAGCATTTTTCAGCTGAAATAATGAATGTAGTCCTCTTAATTCTTGCTTCTAAAGCATACGCAAGCAGAAATTTCAATGTACAATGATGTTTTTAAAAAAACAGTCAAAATGTGCTCCACTCGGGCTGAAAACGCTTGTTTGGGACATGACATTAATGTTGACTATAAATCATAAACTAAGCATTTTTCAGCTGAAATAATGAATGTAGTCCTCTTAATTCTTGCTTCTAAAGCATACGCAAGCAGAAATTTCAATGTACAATGATGTTTTTAAAAAAAGGGTCAAAATGTGCTCCACTCGGGCTGAAAACGCTTGTTTGGAACATTTCATTAATGTTGACTATAAATCATAAACTAAGCATTTTTCAGCTGAAATTATGAATGTAGTCCTCTTAATTCTTGCTTCTAAAGCATACGCAAGCAGAAATTTCAATGTACAATGATGTTTTTAAAAAAAGGGTCAAAATGTGCTCCACTCGGGCTGAAAACGCTTGTTTGGAACATTTCATTAATGTTGACTATAAATCATAAACTAAGCATTTTTCAGCTGAAATAATGAATGTAGTCCTCTTAATTCTTGCTTCTAAAGCATACGCAAGCAGAAATTTCAATGTACAATGATGTTTTTAAAAAAACAGTCAAAATGTGCTCCACTCGGGCTGAAAACGCTGTTGGGGACATTTCATTAATGTTGACTATAAATCATAAACTAAGCATTTTTCAGCTGAAATAATGAATGTAGTCCTCTTAATTCTTGCTTCTAAAGCATACGCAAGCAGAAATTTCAATGTACAATGATGTTTTTAAAAAAACGGTCAAAATGTGCTCCACTCGGGCTGAAAACGCTTGTTTGGGACATTACATTAATGTTGACTATAAATCATAAACTAAGCATTTTTCAGCTGAAATAATGAATGTAGTCCTCTTAATTCTTGCTTCTAAAGCATACGCAAACAGAAATTTCAATGTACAATGATGTTTTTAAAAAAACGGTCAAAATGTGCTCCACTCGGGCTGAAAACGCTTGTTCGGAACATTTCCTTAATGTTGACTATAAATCATAAACTAAGCATTTTTCAGCTGAAATAATGAATGTAGTCCTCTTAATTCTTGCTTCTAAAGCATACGCAAGCAGAAATTTCAATGTACAATGATGTTTTTAAAAAAAACAGTCAAAATGCGCTCCACTCGGGCTGAAAACGCTGTTGGGGACATTTCATTAATGTTGACTACAAATCAAAAACTAAGCATTTTTCAGCTGAAATAATGAATGTAGTCCTCTTAATTCTTGCTTCTAAAGCATACGCAAGCAGAAATTTCAATGTACAATGATGTTTTTAAAAAAAACAGTCAAAATGCGCTCCACTCGGGCTGAAAACGCTGTTGGGGACATTTCATTAATGTTGACTACAAATCAAAAACTAAGCATTTTTCAGCTGAAATAATGAATGTAGTCCTCTTAATTCTTGCTTCTAAAGCATACGCAAGCAGAAATTTCAATGTACAATGATGTTTTTAAAAAAAGGGTCAAAATGTGCTCCACTCGGGCTGAAAACGCTTGTTTGGAACATTTCATTAATGTTGACTATAAATCATAAACTAAGCATTTTTCAGCTGAAATAATGAATGTAGTCCTCTTAATTCTTGCTTCTAAAGCATACGCAAGCAGAAATTTCAATGTACAATGATGTTTTTAAAAAAACAGTCAAAATGTGCTCCACTCGGGCTGAAAACGCTTGTTTGGGACATGACATTAATGTTGACTATAAATCATAAACTAAGCATTTTTCAGCTGAAATAATGAATGTAGTCCTCTTAATTCTTGCTTCTAAAGCATACGCAAGCAGAAATTTCAATGTACAATGATGTTTTTAAAAAAACAGTCAAAATGTGCTCCACTCGGGCTGAAAACGCTTGTTTGGGACATGACATTAATGTTGACTATAAATCATAAACTAAGCATTTTTCAGCTGAAATAATGAATGTAGTCCTCTTAATTCTTGCTTCTAAAGCATACGCAAGCAGAAATTTCAATGTACAATGATGTTTTTAAAAAAAGGGTCAAAATGTGCTCCACTCGGGCTGAAAACGCTGTTGGGGATATTTCATTAATGTTGACTACAAATCAAAAACTAAGCATTTTTCAGCTGAAATAATGAATGTAGTCCTCTTAATTCTTGCTTCTAAAGCATTCGCAAGCAGAAATTTCAATGTACAATGATGTTTTTAAAAAAACAGTCAAAATGTGCTCCACTCGGGCTGAAAACGCTGTTGGGGACATTTCATTAATGTTGACTATAAATCATAAACTAAGCATTTTTCAGCTGAAATAATGAATGTAGTCCTCTTAATTCTTGCTTCTAAAGCATACGCAAGCAGAAATTTCAATGTACAATGATGTTTTTAAAAAAACGGTCAAAATGTGCTCCACTCGGGCTGAAAACGCTTGTTTGGGACATTACATTAATGTTGACTATAAATCATAAACTAAGCATTTTTCAGCTGAAATAATGAATGTAGTCCTCTTAATTCTTGCTTCTAAAGCATACGCAAACAGAAATTTCAATGTACAATGATGTTTTTTAAAAAACGGTCAAAATGTGCTCCACTCGGGCTGAAAACGCTTGTTCGGAACATTTCCTTAATGTTGACTATAAATCATAAACTAAGCATTTTTCAGCTGAAATAATGAATGTAGTCCTCTTAATTCTTGCTTCTAAAGCATACGCAAGCAGAAATTTCAATGTACAATGATGTTTTTAAAAAAAACAGTCAAAATGCGCTCCACTCGGGCTGAAAACGCTGTTGGGGACATTTCATTAATGTTGACTACAAATCAAAAACTAAGCATTTTTCAGCTGAAATAATGAATGTAGTCCTCTTAATTCTTGCTTCTAAAGCATACGCAAGCAGAAATTTCAATGTACAATGATGTTTTTAAAAAAAGGGTCAAAATGTGCTCCACTCGGGCTGAAAACGCTTGTTTGGAACATTTCATTAATGTTGACTATAAATCATAAACTAAGCATTTTTCAGCTGAAATAATGAATGTAGTCCTCTTAATTCTTGCTTCTAAAGCATACGCAAGCAGAAATTTCAATGTACAATGATGTTTTTAAAAAAACGGTCAAAATGTGCTCCACTCGGGCTGAAAACGCTTGTTTGGGACATTACATTAATGTTGACTATAAATCATAAACTAAGCATTTTTCAGCTGAAATAATGAATGTAGTCCTCTTAATTCTTGCTTCTAAAGCATACGCAAACAGAAATTTCAATGTACAATGATGTTTTTAAAAAAACGGTCAAAATGTGCTCCACTCGGGCTGAAAACGCTTGTTCGGAACATTTCCTTAATGTTGACTATAAATCATAAACTAAGCATTTTTCAGCTGAAATAATGAATGTAGTCCTCTTAATTCTTGCTTCTAAAGCATACGCAAGCAGAAATTTCAATGTACAATGATGTTTTTAAAAAAAACAGTCAAAATGCGCTCCACTCGGGCTGAAAACGCTGTTGGGGACATTTCATTAATGTTGACTACAAATCAAAAACTAAGCATTTTTCAGCTGAAATAATGAATGTAGTCCTCTTAATTCTTGCTTCTAAAGCATACGCAAGCAGAAATTTCAATGTACAATGATGTTTTTAAAAAAAACAGTCAAAATGCGCTCCACTCGGGCTGAAAACGCTGTTGGGGACATTTCATTAATGTTGACTACAAATCAAAAACTAAGCATTTTTCAGCTGAAATAATGAATGTAGTCCTCTTAATTCTTGCTTCTAAAGCATACGCAAGCAGAAATTTCAATGTACAATGATGTTTTTAAAAAAAGGGTCAAAATGTGCTCCACTCGGGCTGAAAACGCTTGTTTGGAACATTTCATTAATGTTGACTATAAATCATAAACTAAGCATTTTTCAGCTGAAATAATGAATGTAGTCCTCTTAATTCTTGCTTCTAAAGCATACGCAAGCAGAAATTTCAATGTACAATGATGTTTTTAAAAAAACAGTCAAAATGTGCTCCACTCGGGCTGAAAACGCTTGTTTGGGACATGACATTAATGTTGACTATAAATCATAAACTAAGCATTTTTCAGCTGAAATAATGAATGTAGTCCTCTTAATTCTTGCTTCTAAAGCATACGCAAGCAGAAATTTCAATGTACAATGATGTTTTTAAAAAAACAGTCAAAATGTGCTCCACTCGGGCTGAAAACGCTTGTTTGGGACATGACATTAATGTTGACTATAAATCATAAACTAAGCATTTTTCAGCTGAAATAATGAATGTAGTCCTCTTAATTCTTGCTTCTAAAGCATACGCAAGCAGAAATTTCAATGTACAATGATGTTTTTAAAAAAAGGGTCAAAATGTGCTCCACTCGGGCTGAAAACGCTGTTGGGGATATTTCATTAATGTTGACTACAAATTAAAAACTAAGCATTTTTCAGCTGAAATAATGAATGTAGTCCTCTTAATTCTTGCTTCTAAAGCATTCGCAAGCAGAAATTTCAATGTACAATGATGTTTTTAAAAAAACAGTCAAAATGTGCTCCACTCGGGCTGAAAACGCTGTTGGGGACATTTCATTAATGTTGACTATAAATCATAAACTAAGCATTTTTCAGCTGAAATAATGAATGTAGTCCTCTTAATTCTTGCTTCTAAAGCATACGCAAGCAGAAATTTCAATGTACAATGATGTTTTTAAAAAAACGGTCAAAATGTGCTCCACTCGGGCTGAAAACGCTTGTTTGGGACATTACATTAATGTTGACTATAAATCATAAACTAAGCATTTTTCAGCTGAAATAATGAATGTAGTCCTCTTAATTCTTGCTTCTAAAGCATACGCAAACAGAAATTTCAATGTACAATGATGTTTTTTAAAAAACGGTCAAAATGTGCTCCACTCGGGCTGAAAACGCTTGTTCGGAACATTTCCTTAATGTTGACTATAAATCATAAACTAAGCATTTTTCAGCTGAAATAATGAATGTAGTCCTCTTAATTCTTGCTTCTAAAGCATACGCAAGCAGAAATTTCAATGTACAATGATGTTTTTAAAAAAAACAGTCAAAATGCGCTCCACTCGGGCTGAAAACGCTGTTGGGGACATTTCATTAATGTTGACTACAAATCAAAAACTAAGCATTTTTCAGCTGAAATAATGAATGTAGTCCTCTTAATTCTTGCTTCTAAAGCATACGCAAGCAGAAATTTCAATGTACAATGATGTTTTTAAAAAAAGGGTCAAAATGTGCTCCACTCGGGCTGAAAACGCTTGTTTGGAACATTTCATTAATGTTGACTATAAATCATAAACTAAGCATTTTTCAGCTGAAATAATGAATGTAGTCCTCTTAATTCTTGCTTCTAAAGCATACGCAAGCAGAAATTTCAATGTACAATGATGTTTTTAAAAAAAGGGTCAAAATGTGCTCCACTCGGGCTGAAAACGCTTGTTTGGAACATTTCATTAATGTTGACTATAAATCATAAACTAAGCATTTTTCAGCTGAAATAATGAATGTAGTCCTCTTAATTCTTGCTTCTAAAGCATACGCAAGCAGAAATTTCAATGTACAATGATGTTTTTAAAAAAACAGTCAAAATGTGCTCCACTCGGGCTGAAAACGCTTGTTTGGGACATGACATTAATGTTGACTATAAATCATAAACTAAGCATTTTTCAGCTGAAATAATGAATTTAGTCCTCTTAATTCTTGCTTCTAAAGCATACGCAAGCAGAAATTTCAATGTACAATGATGTTTTTAAAAAAAGGGTCAAAATGTGCTCCACTCGGGCTGAAAACGCTTGTTTGGAACATTTCATTAATGTTGACTATAAATCATAAACTAAGCATTTTTCAGCTGAAATAATGAATGTAGTCCTCTTAATTCTTGCTTCTAAAGCATACGCAAGCAGAAATTTCAATGTACAATGATGTTTTTAAAAAAAGGGTCAAAATGTGCTCCACTCGGGCTGAAAACGCTTGTTTGGAACATTTCATTAATGTTGACTATAAATCATAAACTAAGCATTTTTCAGCTGAAATAATGAATGTAGTCCTCTTAATTCTTGCTTCTAAAGCATACGCAAGCAGAAATTTCAATGTACAATGATGTTTTTAAAAAAACAGTCAAAATGTGCTCCACTCGGGCTGAAAACGCTGTTGGGGACATTTCATTAATGTTGACTATAAATCATAAACTAAGCATTTTTCAGCTGAAATAATGAATGTAGTCCTCTTAATTCTTGCTTCTAAAGCATACGCAAGCAGAAATTTCAATGTACAATGATGTTTTTAAAAAAACGGTCAAAATGTGCTCCACTCGGGCTGAAAACGCTTGTTTGGGACATTACATTAATGTTGACTATAAATCATAAACTAAGCATTTTTCAGCTGAAATAATGAATGTAGTCCTCTTAATTCTTGCTTCTAAAGCATACGCAAACAGAAATTTCAATGTACAATGATGTTTTTAAAAAAACGGTCAAAATGTGCTCCACTCGGGCTGAAAACGCTTGTTCGGAACATTTCCTTAATGTTGACTATAAATCATAAACTAAGCATTTTTCAGCTGAAATAATGAATGTAGTCCTCTTAATTCTTGCTTCTAAAGCATACGCAAGCAGAAATTTCAATGTACAATGATGTTTTTAAAAAAAACAGTCAAAATGCGCTCCACTCGGGCTGAAAACGCTGTTGGGGACATTTCATTAATGTTGACTACAAATCAAAAACTAAGCATTTTTCAGCTGAAATAATGAATGTAGTCCTCTTAATTCTTGCTTCTAAAGCATACGCAAGCAGAAATTTCAATGTACAATGATGTTTTTAAAAAAAACAGTCAAAATGCGCTCCACTCGGGCTGAAAACGCTGTTGGGGACATTTCATTAATGTTGACTACAAATCAAAAACTAAGCATTTTTCAGCTGAAATAATGAATGTAGTCCTCTTAATTCTTGCTTCTAAAGCATACGCAAGCAGAAATTTCAATGTACAATGATGTTTTTAAAAAAAGGGTCAAAATGTGCTCCACTCGGGCTGAAAACGCTTGTTTGGAACATTTCATTAATGTTGACTATAAATCATAAACTAAGCATTTTTCAGCTGAAATAATGAATGTAGTCCTCTTAATTCTTGCTTCTAAAGCATACGCAAGCAGAAATTTCAATGTACAATGATGTTTTTAAAAAAACAGTCAAAATGTGCTCCACTCGGGCTGAAAACGCTTGTTTGGGACATGACATTAATGTTGACTATAAATCATAAACTAAGCATTTTTCAGCTGAAATAATGAATGTAGTCCTCTTAATTCTTGCTTCTAAAGCATACGCAAGCAGAAATTTCAATGTACAATGATGTTTTTAAAAAAAGGGTCAAAATGTGCTCCACTCGGGCTGAAAACGCTTGTTTGGAACATTTCATTAATGTTGACTATAAATCATAAACTAAGCATTTTTCAGCTGAAATAATGAATGTAGTCCTCTTAATTCTTGCTTCTAAAGCATACGCAAGCAGAAATTTCAATGTACAATGATGTTTTTAAAAAAACAGTCAAAATGTGCTCCACTCGGGCTGAAAACGCTTGTTTGGGACATGACATTAATGTTGACTATAAATCATAAACTAAGCATTTTTCAGCTGAAATAATGAATGTAGTCCTCTTAATTCTTGCTTCTAAAGCATACGCAAGCAGAAATTTCAATGTACAATGATGTTTTTAAAAAAAGGGTCAAAATGTGCTCCACTCGGGCTGAAAACGCTTGTTTGGAACATTTCCTTAATGTTGACTATAAATCATAAACTAAGCATTTTTCAGCTGAAATAATGAATGTAGTCCTCTTAATTCTTGCTTCTAAAGCATACGCAAGCAGAAATTTCAATGTACAATGATGTTTTTAAAAAAACAGTCAAAATGTGCTCCACTCGGGCTGAAAACGCTGTTGGGGACATTTCATTAATGTTGACTACAAATCAAAAACTAAGCATTTTTCAGCTGAAATAATGAATGTAGTCCTCTTAATTCTTGCTTCTAAAGCATTCGCAAGCAGAAATTTCAATGTACAATGATGTTTTTAAAAAAACAGTCAAAATGTGCTCCACTCGGGCTGAAAACGCTGTTGGGGACATTTCATTAATGTTGACTATAAATCATAAACTAAGCATTTTTCAGCTGAAATAATGAATGTAGTCCTCTTAATTCTTGCTTCTAAAGCATACGCAAGCAGAAATTTCAATGTACAATGATGTTTTTAAAAAAACGGTCAAAATGTGCTCCACTCGGGCTGAAAACGCTTGTTTGGGACATTACATTAATGTTGACTATAAATCATAAACTAAGCATTTTTCAGCTGAAATAATGAATGTAGTCCTCTTAATTCTTGCTTCTAAAGCATACGCAAACAGAAATTTCAATGTACAATGATGTTTTTTAAAAAACGGTCAAAATGTGCTCCACTCGGGCTGAAAACGCTTGTTCGGAACATTTCCTTAATGTTGACTATAAATCATAAACTAAGCATTTTTCAGCTGAAATAATGAATGTAGTCCTCTTAATTCTTGCTTCTAAAGCATACGCAAGCAGAAATTTCAATGTACAATGATGTTTTTAAAAAAAACAGTCAAAATGCGCTCCACTCGGGCTGAAAACGCTGTTGGGGACATTTCATTAATGTTGACTACAAATCAAAAACTAAGCATTTTTCAGCTGAAATAATGAATGTAGTCCTCTTAATTCTTGCTTCTAAAGCATACGCAAGCAGAAATTTCAATGTACAATGATGTTTTTAAAAAAAGGGTCAAAATGTGCTCCACTCGGGCTGAAAACGCTTGTTTGGAACATTTCATTAATGTTGACTATAAATCATAAACTAAGCATTTTTCAGCTGAAATAATGAATGTAGTCCTCTTAATTCTTGCTTCTAAAGCATACGCAAGCAGAAATTTCAATGTACAATGATGTTTTTAAAAAAAGGGTCAAAATGTGCTCCACTCGGGCTGAAAACGCTTGTTTGGAACATTTCATTAATGTTGACTATAAATCATAAACTAAGCATTTTTCAGCTGAAATAATGAATGTAGTCCTCTTAATTCTTGCTTCTAAAGCATACGCAAGCAGAAATTTCAATGTACAATGATGTTTTTAAAAAAAGGGTCAAAATGTGCTCCACTCGGGCTGAAAACGCTTGTTTGGAACATTTCATTAATGTTGACTATAAATCATAAACTAAGCATTTTTCAGCTGAAATAATGAATGTAGTCCTCTTAATTCTTGCTTCTAAAGCATACGCAAGCAGAAATTTCAATGTACAATGATGTTTTTAAAAAAACAGTCAAAATGTGCTCCACTCGGGCTGAAAACGCTGTTGGGGACATTTCATTAATGTTGACTATAAATCATAAACTAAGCATTTTTCAGCTGAAATAATGAATGTAGTCCTCTTAATTCTTGCTTCTAAAGCATACGCAAGCAGAAATTTCAATGTACAATGATGTTTTTAAAAAAACGGTCAAAATGTGCTCCACTCGGGCTGAAAACGCTTGTTTGGGACATTACATTAATGTTGACTATAAATCATAAACTAAGCATTTTTCAGCTGAAATAATGAATGTAGTCCTCTTAATTCTTGCTTCTAAAGCATACGCAAACAGAAATTTCAATGTACAATGATGTTTTTAAAAAAACGGTCAAAATGTGCTCCACTCGGGCTGAAAACGCTTGTTCGGAACATTTCCTTAATGTTGACTATAAATCATAAACTAAGCATTTTTCAGCTGAAATAATGAATGTAGTCCTCTTAATTCTTGCTTCTAAAGCATACGCAAGCAGAAATTTCAATGTACAATGATGTTTTTAAAAAAAACAGTCAAAATGCGCTCCACTCGGGCTGAAAACGCTGTTGGGGACATTTCATTAATGTTGACTACAAATCAAAAACTAAGCATTTTTCAGCTGAAATAATGAATGTAGTCCTCTTAATTCTTGCTTCTAAAGCATACGCAAGCAGAAATTTCAATGTACAATGATGTTTTTAAAAAAAACAGTCAAAATGCGCTCCACTCGGGCTGAAAACGCTGTTGGGGACATTTCATTAATGTTGACTACAAATCAAAAACTAAGCATTTTTCAGCTGAAATAATGAATGTAGTCCTCTTAATTCTTGCTTCTAAAGCATACGCAAGCAGAAATTTCAATGTACAATGATGTTTTTAAAAAAAGGGTCAAAATGTGCTCCACTCGGGCTGAAAACGCTTGTTTGGAACATTTCATTAATGTTGACTATAAATCATAAACTAAGCATTTTTCAGCTGAAATAATGAATGTAGTCCTCTTAATTCTTGCTTCTAAAGCATACGCAAGCAGAAATTTCAATGTACAATGATGTTTTTAAAAAAACAGTCAAAATGTGCTCCACTCGGGCTGAAAACGCTTGTTTGGGACATGACATTAATGTTGACTATAAATCATAAACTAAGCATTTTTCAGCTGAAATAATGAATGTAGTCCTCTTAATTCTTGCTTCTAAAGCATACGCAAGCAGAAATTTCAATGTACAATGATGTTTTTAAAAAAAGGGTCAAAATGTGCTCCACTCGGGCTGAAAACGCTTGTTTGGAACATTTCATTAATGTTGACTATAAATCATAAACTAAGCATTTTTCAGCTGAAATAATGAATGTAGTCCTCTTAATTCTTGCTTCTAAAGCATACGCAAGCAGAAATTTCAATGTACAATGATGTTTTTAAAAAAACAGTCAAAATGTGCTCCACTCGGGCTGAAAACGCTTGTTTGGGACATGACATTAATGTTGACTATAAATCATAAACTAAGCATTTTTCAGCTGAAATAATGAATGTAGTCCTCTTAATTCTTGCTTCTAAAGCATACGCAAGCAGAAATTTCAATGTACAATGATGTTTTTAAAAAAAGGGTCAAAATGTGCTCCACTCGGGCTGAAAACGCTTGTTTGGAACATTTCCTTAATGTTGACTATAAATCATAAACTAAGCATTTTTCAGCTGAAATAATGAATGTAGTCCTCTTAATTCTTGCTTCTAAAGCATACGCAAGCAGAAATTTCAATGTACAATGATGTTTTTAAAAAAACAGTCAAAATGTGCTCCACTCGGGCTGAAAACGCT
This sequence comes from Hippichthys cyanospilos, assembly GCF_059441005.1. Lineage (NCBI taxonomy): Eukaryota > Metazoa > Chordata > Actinopteri > Syngnathiformes > Syngnathidae > Hippichthys > Hippichthys cyanospilos. Next base: position 74,997 of record NW_028283418.1, on the reverse strand, counting down.
GTTGGGGACATTTCATTAATGTTGACTACAAATCAAAAACTAAGCATTTTTCAGCTGAAATAATGAATGTAGTCCTCTTAATTCTTGCTTCTAAAGCATTCGCAAGCAGAAATTTCAATGTACAATGATGTTTTTAAAAAAACAGTCAAAATGTGCTCCACTCGGGCTGAAAACGCTGTTGGGGACATTTCATTAATGTTGACTATAAATCATAAACTAAGCATTTTTCAGCTGAAATAATGAATGTAGTCCTCTTAATTCTTGCTTCTAAAGCATACGCAAGCAGAAATTTCAATGTACAATGATGTTTTTAAAAAAACGGTCAAAATGTGCTCCACTCGGGCTGAAAACGCTTGTTTGGGACATTACATTAATGTTGACTATAAATCATAAACTAAGCATTTTTCAGCTGAAATAATGAATGTAGTCCTCTTAATTCTTGCTTCTAAAGCATACGCAAACAGAAATTTCAATGTACAATGATGTTTTTTAAAAAACGGTCAAAATGTGCTCCACTCGGGCTGAAAACGCTTGTTCGGAACATTTCCTTAATGTTGACTATAAATCATAAACTAAGCATTTTTCAGCTGAAATAATGAATGTAGTCCTCTTAATTCTTGCTTCTAAAGCATACGCAAGCAGAAATTTCAATGTACAATGATGTTTTTAAAAAAAACAGTCAAAATGCGCTCCACTCGGGCTGAAAACGCTGTTGGGGACATTTCATTAATGTTGACTACAAATCAAAAACTAAGCATTTTTCAGCTGAAATAATGAATGTAGTCCTCTTAATTCTTGCTTCTAAAGCATACGCAAGCAGAAATTTCAATGTACAATGATGTTTTTAAAAAAAGGGTCAAAATGTGCTCCACTCGGGCTGAAAACGCTTGTTTGGAACATTTCATTAATGTTGACTATAAATCATAAACTAAGCATTTTTCAGCTGAAATAATGAATGTAGTCCTCTTAATTCTTGCTTCTAAAGCATACGCAAGCAGAAATTTCAATGTACAATGATGTTTTTAAAAAAACAGTCAAAATGTGCTCCACTCGGGCTGAAAACGCTTGTTTGGGACATGACATTAATGTTGACTATAAATCATAAACTAAGCATTTTTCAGCTGAAATAATGAATGTAGTCCTCTTAATTCTTGCTTCTAAAGCATACGCAAGCAGAAATTTCAATGTACAATGATGTTTTTAAAAAAAGGGTCAAAATGTGCTCCACTCGGGCTGAAAACGCTTGTTTGGAACATTTCCTTAATGTTGACTATAAATCATAAACTAAGCATTTTTCAGCTGAAATAATGAATGTAGTCCTCTTAATTCTTGCTTCTAAAGCATACGCAAGCAGAAATTTCAATGTACAATGATGTTTTTAAAAAAACAGTCAAAATGTGCTCCACTCGGGCTGAAAACGCTTGTTTGGGACATGACATTAATGTTGACTATAAATCATAAACTAAGCATTTTTCAGCTGAAATAATGAATGTAGTCCTCTTAATTCTTGCTTCTAAAGCATACGCAAGCAGAAATTTCAATGTACAATGATGTTTTTAAAAAAACAGTCAAAATGTGCTCCACTCGGGCTGAAAACGCTGTTGGGGACATTTCATTAATGTTGACTATAAATCATAAACTAAGCATTTTTCAGCTGAAATAATGAATGTAGTCCTCTTAATTCTTGCTTCTAAAGCATACGCAAGCAGAAATTTCAATGTACAATGATGTTTTTAAAAAAACAGTCAAAATGTGCTCCACTCGGGCTGAAAACGCTGTTGGGGACATTTCATTAATGTTGACTATAAATCATAAACTAAGCATTTTTCAGCTGAAATAATGAATGTAGTCCTCTTAATTCTTGCTTCTAAAGCATACGCAAGCAGAAATTTCAATGTACAATGATGTTTTTCAAAAAACAGTCAAAATGTGCTCCACTCGGGCTGAAAACGCTTGTTTGGGACATTAGATTAATGTTGACTATAAATCATAAACTAAGCATTTTTCAGCTGAAATAATGAATGTAGTCCTCTTAATTCTTGCTTCTAAAGCATACGCAAACAGAAATTTCAATGTACAATGATGTTTTTAAAAAAACGGTCAAAATGTGCTCCACTCGGGCTGAAAACGCTTGTTCGGAACATTTCCTTAATGTTGACTATAAATCATAAACTAAGCATTTTTCAGCTGAAATAATGAATGTAGTCCTCTTAATTCTTGCTTCTAAAGCATACGCAAGCAGAAATTTCAATGTACAATGATGTTTTTAAAAAAAACAGTCAAAATGCGCTCCACTCGGGCTGAAAACGCTGTTGGGGACATTTCATTAATGTTGACTATAAATCATAAACTAAGCATTTTTCAGCTGAAATAATGAATGTAGTCCTCTTAATTCTTGCTTCTAAAGCATACGCAAGCAGAAATTTCAATGTACAATGATGTTTTTAAAAAAAACAGTCAAAATGCGCTCCACTCGGGCTGAAAACGCTGTTGGGGACATTTCATTAATGTTGACTATAAATCATAAACTAAGCATTTTTCAGCTGAAATAATGAATGTAGTCCTCTTAATTCTTGCTTCTAAAGCATACGCAAGCAGAAATTTCAATGTACAATGATGTTTTTAAAAAAACGGTCAAAATGTGCTCCACTCGGGCTGAAAACGCTTGTTCGGAACATTTCCTTAATGTTGACTATAAATCATAAACTAAGCATTTTTCAGCTGAAATAATGAATGTAGTCCTCTTAATTCTTGCTTCTAAAGCATACGCAAGCAGAAATTTCAATGTACAATGATGTTTTTAAAAAAAACAGTCAAAATGTGCTCCACTCGGGCTGAAAACGCTGTTGGGGACATTTCATTAATGTTGACTACAAATCAAAAACTAAGCATTTTTCAGCTGAAATAATGAATGTAGTCCTCTTAATTCTTGCTTCTAAAGCATTCGCAAGCAGAAATTTCAATGTACAATGATGTTTTTAAAAAAACAGTCAAAATGTGCTCCACTCGGGCTGAAAACGCTGTTGGGGACATTTCATTAATGTTGACTATAAATCATAAACTAAGCATTTTTCAGCTGAAATAATGAATGTAGTCCTCTTAATTCTTGCTTCTAAAGCATACGCAAGCAGAAATTTCAATGTACAATGATGTTTTTAAAAAAACGGTCAAAATGTGCTCCACTCGGGCTGAAAACGCTTGTTTGGGACATTACATTAATGTTGACTATAAATCATAAACTAAGCATTTTTCAGCTGAAATAATGAATGTAGTCCTCTTAATTCTTGCTTCTAAAGCATACGCAAACAGAAATTTCAATGTACAATGATGTTTTTTAAAAAACGGTCAAAATGTGCTCCACTCGGGCTGAAAACGCTTGTTCGGAACATTTCCTTAATGTTGACTATAAATCATAAACTAAGCATTTTTCAGCTGAAATAATGAATGTAGTCCTCTTAATTCTTGCTTCTAAAGCATACGCAAGCAGAAATTTCAATGTACAATGATGTTTTTAAAAAAAACAGTCAAAATGCGCTCCACTCGGGCTGAAAACGCTGTTGGGGACATTTCATTAATGTTGACTACAAATCAAAAACTAAGCATTTTTCAGCTGAAATAATGAATGTAGTCCTCTTAATTCTTGCTTCTAAAGCATACGCAAGCAGAAATTTCAATGTACAATGATGTTTTTAAAAAAAGGGTCAAAATGTGCTCCACTCGGGCTGAAAACGCTTGTTTGGAACATTTCATTAATGTTGACTATAAATCATAAACTAAGCATTTTTCAGCTGAAATAATGAATGTAGTCCTCTTAATTCTTGCTTCTAAAGCATACGCAAGCAGACATTTCAATGTACAATGATGTTTTTAAAAAAACAGTCAAAATGTGCTCCACTCGGGCTGAAAACGCTTGTTTGGGACATGACATTAATGTTGACTATAAATCATAAACTAAGCATTTTTCAGCTGAAATAATGAATGTAGTCCTCTTAATTCTTGCTTCTAAAGCATACGCAAGCAGAAATTTCAATGTACAATGATGTTTTTAAAAAAACAGTCAAAATGTGCTCCACTCGGGCTGAAAACGCTTGTTTGGGACATTACATTAATGTTGACTATAAATCATAAACTAAGCATTTTTCAGCTGAAATAATGAATGTAGTCCTCTTAATTCTTGCTTCTAAAGCATACGCAAAAAGAAATTTCAATGTACAATGATGTTTTTTAAAAAACGGTCAAAATGTGCTCCACTCGGGCTGAAAACGCTTGTTCGGAACATTTCCTTAATGTTGACTATAAATCATAAACTAAGCATTTTTCAGCTGAAATAATGAATGTAGTCCTCTTAATTCTTGCTTCTAAAGCATACGCAAGCAGAAATTTCAATGTACAATGATGTTTTTAAAAAAAACAGTCAAAATGCGCTCCACTCGGGCTGAAAACGCTGTTGGGGACATTTCATTAATGTTGACTACAAATCAAAAACTAAGCATTTTTCAGCTGAAATAATGAATGTAGTCCTCTTAATTCTTGCTTCTAAAGCATACGCAAGCAGAAATTTCAATGTACAATGATGTTTTTAAAAAAAGGGTCAAAATGTGCTCCACTCGGGCTGAAAACGCTTGTTTGGAACATTTCATTAATGTTGACTATAAATCATAAACTAAGCATTTTTCAGCTGAAATAATGAATGTAGTCCTCTTAATTCTTGCTTCTAAAGCATACGCAAGCAGAAATTTCAATGTACAATGATGTTTTTAAAAAAACAGTCAAAATGTGCTCCACTCGGGCTGAAAACGCTTGTTTGGGACATGACATTAATGTTGACTATAAATCATAAACTAAGCATTTTTCAGCTGAAATAATGAATGTAGTCCTCTTAATTCTTGCTTCTAAAGCATACGCAAGCAGAAATTTCAATGTACAATGATGTTTTTAAAAAAAGGGTCAAAATGTGCTCCACTCGGGCTGAAAACGCTTGTTTGGAACATTTCATTAATGTTGACTATAAATCATAAACTAAGCATTTTTCAGCTGAAATAATGAATGTAGTCCTCTTAATTCTTTCTTCTAAAGCATACGCAAGCAGAAATTTCAATGTACAATGATGTTTTTAAAAAAACAGTCAAAATGTGCTCCACTCGGGCTGAAAACGCTTGTTTGGGACATGACATTAATGTTGACTATAAATCATAAACTAAGCATTTTTCAGCTGAAATAATGAATGTAGTCCTCTTAATTCTTGCTTCTAAAGCATACGCAAGCAGAAATTTCAATGTACAATGATGTTTTTAAAAAAAAGGGTCAAAATGTGCTCCACTCGGGCTGAAAACGCTTGTTTGGAACATTTCCTTAATGTTGACTATAAATCATAAACTAAGCATTTTTCAGCTGAAATAATGAATGTAGTCCTCTTAATTCTTGCTTCTAAAGCATACGCAAGCAGAAATTTCAATGTACAATGATGTTTTTAAAAAAACAGTCAAAATGTGCTCCACTCGGGCTGAAAACGCTGTTGGGGACATTTCATTAATGTTGACTACAAATCAAAAACTAAGCATTTTTCAGCTGAAATAATGAATGTAGTCCTCTTAATTCTTGCTTCTAAAGCATTCGCAAGCAGAAATTTCAATGTACAATGATGTTTTTAAAAAAACAGTCAAAATGCGCTCCACTCGGGCTGAAAACGCTGTTGGGGACATTTCATTAATGTTGACTACAAATCAAAAACTAAGCATTTTTCAGCTGAAATAATGAATGTAGTCCTCTTAATTCTTGCTTCTAAAGCATACGCAAGCAGAAATTTCAATGTACAATGATGTTTTTAAAAAAACAGTCAAAATGTGCTCCACTCGGGCTGAAAACGCTTGTTTGGGACATGACATTAATGTTGACTATAAATCATAAACTAAGCATTTTTCAGCTGAAATAATGAATGTAGTCCTCTTAATTCTTGCTTCTAAAGCATACGCAAGCAGAAATTTCAATGTACAATGATGTTTTTAAAAAAACAGTCAAAATGTGCTCCACTCGGGCTGAAAACGCTTGTTTGGGACATGACATTAATGTTGACTATAAATCATAAACTAAGCATTTTTCAGCTGAAATAATGAATGTAGTCCTCTTAATTCTTGCTTCTAAAGCATACGCAAGCAGAAATTTCAATGTACAATGATGTTTTTAAAAAAACAGTCAAAATGTGCTCCACTCGGGCTGAAAACGCTTGTTTGGGACATTACATTAATGTTGACTATAAATCATAAACTAAGCATTTTTCAGCTGAAATAATGAATGTAGTCCTCTTAATTCTTGCTTCTAAAGCATACGCAAAAAGAAATTTCAATGTACAATGATGTTTTTTAAAAAACGGTCAAAATGTGCTCCACTCGGGCTGAAAACGCTTGTTCGGAACATTTCCTTAATGTTGACTATAAATCATAAACTAAGCATTTTTCAGCTGAAATAATGAATGTAGTCCTCTTAATTCTTGCTTCTAAAGCATACGCAAGCAGAAATTTCAATGTACAATGATGTTTTTAAAAAAAACAGTCAAAATGCGCTCCACTCGGGCTGAAAACGCTGTTGGGGACATTTCATTAATGTTGACTACAAATCAAAAACTAAGCATTTTTCAGCTGAAATAATGAATGTAGTCCTCTTAATTCTTGCTTCTAAAGCATACGCAAGCAGAAATTTCAATGTACAATGATGTTTTTAAAAAAAGGGTCAAAATGTGCTCCACTCGGGCTGAAAACGCTTGTTTGGAACATTTCATTAATGTTGACTATAAATCATAAACTAAGCATTTTTCAGCTGAAATAATGAATGTAGTCCTCTTAATTCTTGCTTCTAAAGCATACGCAAGCAGAAATTTCAATGTACAATGATGTTTTTAAAAAAACAGTCAAAATGTGCTCCACTCGGGCTGAAAACGCTTGTTTGGGACATGACATTAATGTTGACTATAAATCATAAACTAAGCATTTTTCAGCTGAAATAATGAATGTAGTCCTCTTAATTCTTGCTTCTAAAGCATACGCAAGCAGAAATTTCAATGTACAATGATGTTTTTAAAAAAAGGGTCAAAATGTGCTCCACTCGGGCTGAAAACGCTTGTTTGGAACATTTCCTTAATGTTGACTATAAATCATAAACTAAGCATTTTTCAGCTGAAATAATGAATGTAGTCCTCTTAATTCTTGCTTCTAAAGCATACGCAAGCAGAAATTTCAATGTACAATGATGTTTTTAAAAAAACAGTCAAAATGTGCTCCACTCGGGCTGAAAACGCTTGTTTGGGACATGACATTAATGTTGACTATAAATCATAAACTAAGCATTTTTCAGCTGAAATAATGAATGTAGTCCTCTTAATTCTTGCTTCTAAAGCATTCGCAAGCAGAAATTTCAATGTACAATGATGTTTTTAAAAAAACAGTCAAAATGCGCTCCACTCGGGCTGAAAACGCTGTTGGGGACATTTCATTAATGTTGACTACAAATCAAAAACTAAGCATTTTTCAGCTGAAATAATGAATGTAGTCCTCTTAATTCTTGCTTCTAAAGCATACGCAAGCAGAAATTTCAATGTACAATGATGTTTTTAAAAAAACAGTCAAAATGTGCTCCACTCGGGCTGAAAACGCTTGTTTGGGACATGACATTAATGTTGACTATAAATCATAAACTAAGCATTTTTCAGCTGAAATAATGAATGTAGTCCTCTTAATTCTTGCTTCTAAAGCATACGCAAGCAGAAATTTCAATGTACAATGATGTTTTTAAAAAAACAGTCAAAATGTGCTCCACTCGGGCTGAAAACGCTTGTTTGGGACATGACATTAATGTTGACTATAAATCATAAACTAAGCATTTTTCAGCTGAAATAATGAATGTAGTCCTCTTAATTCTTGCTTCTAAAGCATACGCAAGCAGAAATTTCAATGTACAATGATGTTTTTAAAAAAACAGTCAAAATGTGCTCCACTCGGGCTGAAAACGCTTGTTTGGGACATTACATTAATGTTGACTATAAATCATAAACTAAGCATTTTTCAGCTGAAATAATGAATGTAGTCCTCTTAATTCTTGCTTCTAAAGCATACGCAAAAAGAAATTTCAATGTACAATGATGTTTTTTAAAAAACGGTCAAAATGTGCTCCACTCGGGCTGAAAACGCTTGTTCGGAACATTTCCTTAATGTTGACTATAAATCATAAACTAAGCATTTTTCAGCTGAAATAATGAATGTAGTCCTCTTAATTCTTGCTTCTAAAGCATACGCAAGCAGAAATTTCAATGTACAATGATGTTTTTAAAAAAAACAGTCAAAATGCGCTCCACTCGGGCTGAAAACGCTGTTGGGGACATTTCATTAATGTTGACTACAAATCAAAAACTAAGCATTTTTCAGCTGAAATAATGAATGTAGTCCTCTTAATTCTTGCTTCTAAAGCATACGCAAGCAGAAATTTCAATGTACAATGATGTTTTTAAAAAAAGGGTCAAAATGTGCTCCACTCGGGCTGAAAACGCTTGTTTGGAACATTTCATTAATGTTGACTATAAATCATAAACTAAGCATTTTTCAGCTGAAATAATGAATGTAGTCCTCTTAATTCTTGCTTCTAAAGCATACGCAAGCAGAAATTTCAATGTACAATGATGTTTTTAAAAAAACAGTCAAAATGTGCTCCACTCGGGCTGAAAACGCTTGTTTGGGACATGACATTAATGTTGACTATAAATCATAAACTAAGCATTTTTCAGCTGAAATAATGAATGTAGTCCTCTTAATTCTTGCTTCTAAAGCATACGCAAGCAGAAATTTCAATGTACAATGATGTTTTTAAAAAAAGGGTCAAAATGTGCTCCACTCGGGCTGAAAACGCTTGTTTGGAACATTTCCTTAATGTTGACTATAAATCATAAACTAAGCATTTTTCAGCTGAAATAATGAATGTAGTCCTCTTAATTCTTGCTTCTAAAGCATACGCAAGCAGAAATTTCAATGTACAATGATGTTTTTAAAAAAACAGTCAAAATGTGCTCCACTCGGGCTGAAAACGCTTGTTTGGGACATGACATTAATGTTGACTATAAATCATAAACTAAGCATTTTTCAGCTGAAATAATGAATGTAGTCCTCTTAATTCTTGCTTCTAAAGCATACGCAAGCAGAAATTTCAATGTACAATGATGTTTTTAAAAAAACAGTCAAAATGTGCTCCACTCGGGCTGAAAACGCTGTTGGGGACATTTCATTAATGTTGACTATAAATCATAAACTAAGCATTTTTCAGCTGAAATAATGAATGTAGTCCTCTTAATTCTTGCTTCTAAAGCATACGCAAGCAGAAATTTCAATGTACAATGATGTTTTTAAAAAAACAGTCAAAATGTGCTCCACTCGGGCTGAAAACGCTGTTGGGGACATTTCATTAATGTTGACTATAAATCATAAACTAAGCATTTTTCAGCTGAAATAATGAATGTAGTCCTCTTAATTCTTGCTTCTAAAGCATACGCAAGCAGAAATTTCAATGTACAATGATGTTTTTAAAAAAACAGTCAAAATGTGCTCCACTCGGGCTGAAAACGCTTGTTTGGGACATTACATTAATGTTGACTATAAATCATAAACTAAGCATTTTTCAGCTGAAATAATGAATGTAGTCCTCTTAATTCTTGCTTCTAAAGCATACGCAAACAGAAATTTCAATGTACAATGATGTTTTTAAAAAAACGGTCAAAATGTGCTCCACTCGGGCTGAAAACGCTTGTTCGGAACATTTCCTTAATGTTGACTATAAATCATAAACTAAGCATTTTTCAGCTGAAATAATGAATGTAGTCCTCTTAATTCTTGCTTCTAAAGCATACGCAAGCAGAAATTTCAATGTACAATGATGTTTTTAAAAAAAACAGTCAAAATGCGCTCCACTCGGGCTGAAAACGCTGTTGGGGACATTTCATTAATGTTGACTATAAATCATAAACTAAGCATTTTTCAGCTGAAATAATGAATGTAGTCCTCTTAATTCTTGCTTCTAAAGCATACGCAAGCAGAAATTTCAATGTACAATGATGTTTTTAAAAAAACAGTCAAAATGTGCTCCACTCGGGCTGAAAACGCTTGTTTGGGACATGACATTAATGTTGACTATAAATCATAAACTAAGCATTTTTCAGCTGAAATAATGAATGTAGTCCTCTTAATTCTTGCTTCTAAAGCATACGCAAGCAGAAATTTCAATGTACAATGATGTTTTTAAAAAAACAGTCAAAATGTGCTCCACTCGGGCTGAAAACGCTTGTTTGGGACATTACATTAATGTTGACTATAAATCATAAACTAAGCATTTTTCAGCTGAAATAATGAATGTAGTCCTCTTAATTCTTGCTTCTAAAGCATACGCAAAAAGAAATTTCAATGTACAATGATGTTTTTTAAAAAACGGTCAAAATGTGCTCCACTCGGGCTGAAAACGCTTGTTCGGAACATTTCCTTAATGTTGACTATAAATCATAAACTAAGCATTTTTCAGCTGAAATAATGAATGTAGTCCTCTTAATTCTTGCTTCTAAAGCATACGCAAGCAGAAATTTCAATGTACAATGATGTTTTTAAAAAAAACAGTCAAAATGCGCTCCACTCGGGCTGAAAACGCTGTTGGGGACATTTCATTAATGTTGACTACAAATCAAAAACTAAGCATTTTTCAGCTGAAATAATGAATGTAGTCCTCTTAATTCTTGCTTCTAAAGCATACGCAAGCAGAAATTTCAATGTACAATGATGTTTTTAAAAAAAGGGTCAAAATGTGCTCCACTCGGGCTGAAAACGCTTGTTTGGAACATTTCATTAATGTTGACTATAAATCATAAACTAAGCATTTTTCAGCTGAAATAATGAATGTAGTCCTCTTAATTCTTGCTTCTAAAGCATACGCAAGCAGAAATTTCAATGTACAATGATGTTTTTAAAAAAACAGTCAAAATGTGCTCCACTCGGGCTGAAAACGCTTGTTTGGGACATGACATTAATGTTGACTATAAATCATAAACTAAGCATTTTTCAGCTGAAATAATGAATGTAGTCCTCTTAATTCTTGCTTCTAAAGCATACGCAAGCAGAAATTTCAATGTACAATGATGTTTTTAAAAAAAGGGTCAAAATGTGCTCCACTCGGGCTGAAAACGCTTGTTTGGAACATTTCCTTAATGTTGACTATAAATCATAAACTAAGCATTTTTCAGCTGAAATAATGAATGTAGTCCTCTTAATTCTTGCTTCTAAAGCATACGCAAGCAGAAATTTCAATGTACAATGATGTTTTTAAAAAAACAGTCAAAATGTGCTCCACTCGGGCTGAAAACGCTTGTTTGGGACATGACATTAATGTTGACTATAAATCATAAACTAAGCATTTTTCAGCTGAAATAATGAATGTAGTCCTCTTAATTCTTGCTTCTAAAGCATACGCAAGCAGAAATTTCAATGTACAATGATGTTTTTAAAAAAACAGTCAAAATGTGCTCCACTCGGGCTGAAAACGCTGTTGGGGACATTTCATTAATGTTGACTATAAATCATAAACTAAGCATTTTTCAGCTGAAATAATGAATGTAGTCCTCTTAATTCTTGCTTCTAAAGCATACGCAAGCAGAAATTTCAATGTACAATGATGTTTTTAAAAAAACAGTCAAAATGTGCTCCACTCGGGCTGAAAACGCTGTTGGGGACATTTCATTAATGTTGACTATAAATCATAAACTAAGCATTTTTCAGCTGAAATAATGAATGTAGTCCTCTTAATTCTTGCTTCTAAAGCATACGCAAGCAGAAATTTCAATGTACAATGATGTTTTTAAAAAAACAGTCAAAATGTGCTCCACTCGGGCTGAAAACGCTTGTTTGGGACATTACATTAATGTTGACTATAAATCATAAACTAAGCATTTTTCAGCTGAAATAATGAATGTAGTCCTCTTAATTCTTGCTTCTAAAGCATACGCAAACAGAAATTTCAATGTACAATGATGTTTTTAAAAAAACGGTCAAAATGTGCTCCACTCGGGCTGAAAACGCTTGTTCGGAACATTTCCTTAATGTTGACTATAAATCATAAACTAAGCATTTTTCAGCTGAAATAATGAATGTAGTCCTCTTAATTCTTGCTTCTAAAGCATACGCAAGCAGAAATTTCAATGTACAATGATGTTTTTAAAAAAAACAGTCAAAATGCGCTCCACTCGGGCTGAAAACGCTGTTGGGGACATTTCATTAATGTTGACTATAAATCATAAACTAAGCATTTTTCAGCTGAAATAATGAATGTAGTCCTCTTAATTCTTGCTTCTAAAGCATACGCAAGCAGAAATTTCAATGTACAATGATGTTTTTAAAAAAAACAGTCAAAATGCGCTTCACTCGGGCTGAAAACGCTGTTGGGGACATTTCATTAATGTTGACTACAAATCAAAAACTAAGCATTTTTCAGCTGAAATAATGAATGTAGTCCTCTTAATTCTTGCTTCTAAAGCATACGCAAGCAGAAATTTCAATGTACAATGATGTTTTTAAAAAAAACAGTCAAAATGTGTTCCACTCGGGCTGAAAACGCTGTTGGGGACATTTCATTAATGTTGACTACAAATCAAAAACTAAGCATTTTTCAGCTGAAATAATGAATGTAGTCCTCTTAATTCTTGCTTCTAAAGCATTCGCAAGCAGAAATTTCAATGTACAATGATGTTTTTAAAAAAACAGTCAAAATGTGCTCCACTCGGGCTGAAAACGCTGTTGGGGACATTTCATTAATGTTGACTATAAATCATAAACTAAGCATTTTTCAGCTGAAATAATGAATGTAGTCCTCTTAATTCTTGCTTCTAAAGCATACGCAAGCAGAAATTTCAATGTACAATGATGTTTTTAAAAAAACAGTCAAAATGTGCTCCACTCGGGCTGAAAACGCTTGTTTGGGACATGACATTAATGTTGACTATAAATCATAAACTAAGCATTTTTCAGCTGAAATAATGAATGTAGTCCTCTTAATTCTTGCTTCTAAAGCATACGCAAGCAGAAATTTCAATGTACAATGATGTTTTTAAAAAAACGGTCAAAATGTGCTCCACTCGGGCTGAAAACGCTTGTTCGGAACATTTCCTTAATGTTGACTATAAATCATAAACTAAGCATTTTTCAGCTGAAATAATGAATGTAGTCCTCTTAATTCTTGCTTCTAAAGCATACGCAAGCAGAAATTTCAATGTACAATGATGTTTTTAAAAAAAACAGTCAAAATGCGCTCCACTCGGGCTGAAAACGCTGTTGGGGACATTTCATTAATGTTGACTATAAATCATAAACTAAGCATTTTTCAGCTGAAATAATGAATGTAGTCCTCTTAATTCTTGCTTCTAAAGCATACGCAAGCAGAAATTTCAATGTACAATGATGTTTTTAAAAAAACGGTCAAAATGTGCTCCACTCGGGCTGAAAACGCTTGTTTGGGACATTACATTAATGTTGACTATAAATCATAAACTAAGCATTTTTCAGCTGAAATAATGAATGTAGTCCTCTTAATTCTTGCTTCTAAAGCATACGCAAACAGAAATTTCAATGTACAATGATGTTTTTTAAAAAACGGTCAAAATGTGCTCCACTCGGGCTGAAAACGCTTGTTCGGAACATTTCCTTAATGTTGACTATAAATCATAAACTAAGCATTTTTCAGCTGAAATAATGAATGTAGTCCTCTTAATTCTTGCTTCTAAAGCATACGCAAGCAGAAATTTCAATGTACAATGATGTTTTTAAAAAAAACAGTCAAAATGCGCTCCACTCGGGCTGAAAACGCTGTTGGGGACATTTCATTAATGTTGACTACAAATCAAAAACTAAGCATTTTTCAGCTGAAATAATGAATGTAGTCCTCTTAATTCTTGCTTCTAAAGCATACGCAAGCAGAAATTTCAATGTACAATGATGTTTTTAAAAAAAGGGTCAAAATGTGCTCCACTCGGGCTGAAAACGCTTGTTTGGAACATTTCATTAATGTTGACTATAAATCATAAACTAAGCATTTTTCAGCTGAAATAATGAATGTAGTCCTCTTAATTCTTGCTTCTAAAGCATACGCAAACAGAAATTTCAATGTACAATGATGTTTTTTAAAAAACGGTCAAAATGTGCTCCACTCGGGCTGAAAACGCTTGTTCGGAACATTTCCTTAATGTTGACTATAAATCATAAACTAAGCATTTTTCAGCTGAAATAATGAATGTAGTCCTCTTAATTCTTGCTTCTAAAGCATACGCAAGCAGAAATTTCAATGTACAATGATGTTTTTAAAAAAAACAGTCAAAATGCGCTCCACTCGGGCTGAAAACGCTGTTGGGGACATTTCATTAATGTTGACTACAAATCAAAAACTAAGCATTTTTCAGCTGAAATAATGAATGTAGTCCTCTTAATTCTTGCTTCTAAAGCATACGCAAGCAGAAATTTCAATGTACAATGATGTTTTTAAAAAAAGGGTCAAAATGTGCTCCACTCGGGCTGAAAACGCTTGTTTGGAACATTTCATTAATGTTGACTATAAATCATAAACTAAGCATTTTTCAGCTGAAATAATGAATGTAGTCCTCTTAATTCTTGCTTCTAAAGCATACGCAAGCAGACATTTCAATGTACAATGATGTTTTTAAAAAAACAGTCAAAATGTGCTCCACTCGGGCTGAAAACGCTTGTTTGGGACATGACATTAATGTTGACTATAAATCATAAACTAAGCATTTTTCAGCTGAAATAATGAATGTAGTCCTCTTAATTCTTGCTTCTAAAGCATACGCAAGCAGAAATTTCAATGTACAATGATGTTTTTAAAAAAACAGTCAAAATGTGCTCCACTCGGGCTGAAAACGCTTGTTTGGGACATTACATTAATGTTGACTATAAATCATAAACTAAGCATTTTTCAGCTGAAATAATGAATGTAGTCCTCTTAATTCTTGCTTCTAAAGCATACGCAAAAAGAAATTTCAATGTACAATGATGTTTTTTAAAAAACGGTCAAAATGTGCTCCACTCGGGCTGAAAACGCTTGTTCGGAACATTTCCTTAATGTTGACTATAAATCATAAACTAAGCATTTTTCAGCTGAAATAATGAATGTAGTCCTCTTAATTCTTGCTTCTAAAGCATACGCAAGCAGAAATTTCAATGTACAATGATGTTTTTAAAAAAAACAGTCAAAATGCGCTCCACTCGGGCTGAAAACGCTGTTGGGGACATTTCATTAATGTTGACTACAAATCAAAAACTAAGCATTTTTCAGCTGAAATAATGAATGTAGTCCTCTTAATTCTTGCTTCTAAAGCATACGCAAGCAGAAATTTCAATGTACAATGATGTTTTTAAAAAAACAGTCAAAATGTGCTCCACTCGGGCTGAAAACGCTTGTTTGGAACATTTCATTAATGTTGACTATAAATCATAAACTAAGCATTTTTCAGCTGAAATAATGAATGTAGTCCTCTTAATTCTTGCTTCTAAAGCATACGCAAGCAGAAATTTCAATGTACAATGATGTTTTTAAAAAAACAGTCAAAATGTGCTCCACTCGGGCTGAAAACGCTTGTTTGGGACATGACATTAATGTTGACTATACATCATAAACTAAGCATTTTTCAGCTGAAATAATGAATGTAGTCCTCTTAATTCTTGCTTCTAAAGCATACGCAAGCAGAAATTTCAATGTACAATGATGTTTTTAAAAAAAGGGTCAAAATGTGCTCCACTCGGGCTGAAAACGCTTGTTTGGAACATTTCATTAATGTTGACTATAAATCATAAACTAAGCATTTTTCAGCTGAAATAATGAATGTAGTCCTCTTAATTCTTTCTTCTAAAGCATACGCAAGCAGAAATTTCAATGTACAATGATGTTTTTAAAAAAACAGTCAAAATGTGCTCCACTCGGGCTGAAAACGCTTGTTTGGGACATGACATTAATGTTGACTATAAATCATAAACTAAGCATTTTTCAGCTGAAATAATGAATGTAGTCCTCTTAATTCTTGCTTCTAAAGCATACGCAAGCAGAAATTTCAATGTACAATGATGTTTTTAAAAAAAAGGGTCAAAATGTGCTCCACTCGGGCTGAAAACGCTTGTTTGGAACATTTCCTTAATGTTGACTATAAATCATAAACTAAGCATTTTTCAGCTGAAATAATGAATGTAGTCCTCTTAATTCTTGCTTCTAAAGCATACGCAAGCAGAAATTTCAATGTACAATGATGTTTTTAAAAAAACAGTCAAAATGTGCTCCACTCGGGCTGAAAACGCTGTTGGGGACATTTCATTAATGTTGACTACAAATCAAAAACTAAGCATTTTTCAGCTGAAATAATGAATGTAGTCCTCTTAATTCTTGCTTCTAAAGCATTCGCAAGCAGAAATTTCAATGTACAATGATGTTTTTAAAAAAACAGTCAAAATGCGCTCCACTCGGGCTGAAAACGCTGTTGGGGACATTTCATTAATGTTGACTACAAATCAAAAACTAAGCATTTTTCAGCTGAAATAATGAATGTAGTCCTCTTAATTCTTGCTTCTAAAGCATACGCAAGCAGAAATTTCAATGTACAATGATGTTTTTAAAAAAAGGGTCAAAATGTGCTCCACTCGGGCTGAAAACGCTTGTTTGGAACATTTCATTAATGTTGACTATAAATCATAAACTAAGCATTTTTCAGCTGAAATAATGAATGTAGTCCTCTTAATTCTTGCTTCTAAAGCATACGCAAGCAGAAATTTCAATGTACAATGATGTTTTTAAAAAAACAGTCAAAATGTGCTCCACTCGGGCTGAAAACGCTTGTTTGGGACATGACATTAATGTTGACTATAAATCATAAACTAAGCATTTTTCAGCTGAAATAATGAATGTAGTCCTCTTAATTCTTGCTTCTAAAGCATACGCAAGCAGAAATTTCAATGTACAATGATGTTTTTAAAAAAACAGTCAAAATGTGCTCCACTCGGGCTGAAAACGCTTGTTTGGGACATTACATTAATGTTGACTATAAATCATAAACTAAGCATTTTTCAGCTGAAATAATGAATGTAGTCCTCTTAATTCTTGCTTCTAAAGCATACGCAAAAAGAAATTTCAATGTACAATGATGTTTTTTAAAAAACGGTCAAAATGTGCTCCACTCGGGCTGAAAACGCTTGTTCGGAACATTTCCTTAATGTTGACTATAAATCATAAACTAAGCATTTTTCAGCTGAAATAATGAATGTAGTCCTCTTAATTCTTGCTTCTAAAGCATACGCAAGCAGAAATTTCAATGTACAATGATGTTTTTAAAAAAAACAGTCAAAATGCGCTCCACTCGGGCTGAAAACGCTGTTGGGGACATTTCATTAATGTTGACTACAAATCAAAAACTAAGCATTTTTCAGCTGAAATAATGAATGTAGTCCTCTTAATTCTTGCTTCTAAAGCATACGCAAGCAGAAATTTCAATGTACAATGATGTTTTTAAAAAAAGGGTCAAAATGTGCTCCACTCGGGCTGAAAACGCTTGTTTGGAACATTTCATTAATGTTGACTATAAATCATAAACTAAGCATTTTTCAGCTGAAATAATGAATGTAGTCCTCTTAATTCTTGCTTCTAAAGCATACGCAAGCAGAAATTTCAATGTACAATGATGTTTTTAAAAAAACAGTCAAAATGTGCTCCACTCGGGCTGAAAACGCTTGTTTGGGACATGACATTAATGTTGACTATAAATCATAAACTAAGCATTTTTCAGCTGAAATAATGAATGTAGTCCTCTTAATTCTTGCTTCTAAAGCATACGCAAGCAGAAATTTCAATGTACAATGATGTTTTTAAAAAAAGGGTCAAAATGTGCTCCACTCGGGCTGAAAACGCTTGTTTGGAACATTTCCTTAATGTTGACTATAAATCATAAACTAAGCATTTTTCAGCTGAAATAATGAATGTAGTCCTCTTAATTCTTGCTTCTAAAGCATACGCAAGCAGAAATTTCAATGTACAATGATGTTTTTAAAAAAACAGTCAAAATGTGCTCCACTCGGGCTGAAAACGCTTGTTTGGGACATGACATTAATGTTGACTATAAATCATAAACTAAGCATTTTTCAGCTGAAATAATGAATGTAGTCCTCTTAATTCTTGCTTCTAAAGCATACGCAAGCAGAAATTTCAATGTACAATGATGTTTTTAAAAAAACAGTCAAAATGTGCTCCACTCGGGCTGAAAACGCTGTTGGGGACATTTCATTAATGTTGACTATAAATCATAAACTAAGCATTTTTCAGCTGAAATAATGAATGTAGTCCTCTTAATTCTTGCTTCTAAAGCATACGCAAGCAGAAATTTCAATGTACAATGATGTTTTTAAAAAAACAGTCAAAATGTGCTCCACTCGGGCTGAAAACGCTGTTGGGGACATTTCATTAATGTTGACTATAAATCATAAACTAAGCATTTTTCAGCTGAAATAATGAATGTAGTCCTCTTAATTCTTGCTTCTAAAGCATACGCAAGCAGAAATTTCAATGTACAATGATGTTTTTAAAAAAACAGTCAAAATGTGCTCCACTCGGGCTGAAAACGCTTGTTTGGGACATTACATTAATGTTGACTATAAATCATAAACTAAGCATTTTTCAGCTGAAATAATGAATGTAGTCCTCTTAATTCTTGCTTCTAAAGCATACGCAAACAGAAATTTCAATGTACAATGATGTTTTTAAAAAAAACGGTCAAAATGTGCTCCACTCGGGCTGAAAACGCTTGTTCGGAACATTTCCTTAATGTTGACTATAAATCATAAACTAAGCATTTTTCAGCTGAAATAATGAATGTAGTCCTCTTAATTCTTGCTTCTAAAGCATACGCAAGCAGAAATTTCAATGTACAATGATGTTTTTAAAAAAAACAGTCAAAATGCGCTCCACTCGGGCTGAAAACGCTGTTGGGGACATTTCATTAATGTTGACTATAAATCATAAACTAAGCATTTTTCAGCTGAAATAATGAATGTAGTCCTCTTAATTCTTGCTTCTAAAGCATACGCAAGCAGAAATTTCAATGTACAATGATGTTTTTAAAAAAAACAGTCAAAATGCGCTTCACTCGGGCTGAAAACGCTGTTGGGGACATTTCATTAATGTTGACTACAAATCAAAAACTAAGCATTTTTCAGCTGAAATAATGAATGTAGTCCTCTTAATTCTTGCTTCTAAAGCATACGCAAGCAGAAATTTCAATGTACAATGATGTTTTTAAAAAAAACAGTCAAAATGTGTTCCACTCGGGCTGAAAACGCTGTTGGGGACATTTCATTAATGTTGACTACAAATCAAAAACTAAGCATTTTTCAGCTGAAATAATGAATGTAGTCCTCTTAATTCTTGCTTCTAAAGCATTCGCAAGCAGAAATTTCAATGTACAATGATGTTTTTAAAAAAACAGTCAAAATGTGCTCCACTCGGGCTGAAAACGCTGTTGGGGACATTTCATTAATGTTGACTATAAATCATAAACTAAGCATTTTTCAGCTGAAATAATGAATGTAGTCCTCTTAATTCTTGCTTCTAAAGCATACGCAAGCAGAAATTTCAATGTACAATGATGTTTTTAAAAAAACAGTCAAAATGTGCTCCACTCGGGCTGAAAACGCTTGTTTGGGACATGACATTAATGTTGACTATAAATCATAAACTAAGCATTTTTCAGCTGAAATAATGAATGTAGTCCTCTTAATTCTTGCTTCTAAAGCATACGCAAGCAGAAATTTCAATGTACAATGATGTTTTTAAAAAAACGGTCAAAATGTGCTCCACTCGGGCTGAAAACGCTTGTTCGGAACATTTCCTTAATGTTGACTATAAATCATAAACTAAGCATTTTTCAGCTGAAATAATGAATGTAGTCCTCTTAATTCTTGCTTCTAAAGCATACGCAAGCAGAAATTTCAATGTACAATGATGTTTTTAAAAAAAACAGTCAAAATGCGCTCCACTCGGGCTGAAAACGCTGTTGGGGACATTTCATTAATGTTGACTATAAATCATAAACTAAGCATTTTTCAGCTGAAATAATGAATGTAGTCCTCTTAATTCTTGCTTCTAAAGCATACGCAAGCAGAAATTTCAATGTACAATGATGTTTTTAAAAAAACGGTCAAAATGTGCTCCACTCGGGCTGAAAACGCTTGTTTGGGACATTACATTAATGTTGACTATAAATCATAAACTAAGCATTTTTCAGCTGAAATAATGAATGTAGTCCTCTTAATTCTTGCTTCTAAAGCATACGCAAACAGAAATTTCAATGTACAATGATGTTTTTTAAAAAACGGTCAAAATGTGCTCCACTCGGGCTGAAAACGCTTGTTCGGAACATTTCCTTAATGTTGACTATAAATCATAAACTAAGCATTTTTCAGCTGAAATAATGAATGTAGTCCTCTTAATTCTTGCTTCTAAAGCATACGCAAGCAGAAATTTCAATGTACAATGATGTTTTTAAAAAAAACAGTCAAAATGCGCTCCACTCGGGCTGAAAACGCTGTTGGGGACATTTCATTAATGTTGACTACAAATCAAAAACTAAGCATTTTTCAGCTGAAATAATGAATGTAGTCCTCTTAATTCTTGCTTCTAAAGCATACGCAAGCAGAAATTTCAATGTACAATGATGTTTTTAAAAAAAGGGTCAAAATGTGCTCCACTCGGGCTGAAAACGCTTGTTTGGAACATTTCATTAATGTTGACTATAAATCATAAACTAAGCATTTTTCAGCTGAAATAATGAATGTAGTCCTCTTAATTCTTGCTTCTAAAGCATACGCAAGCAGAAATTTCAATGTACAATGATGTTTTTAAAAAAACAGTCAAAATGTGCTCCACTCGGGCTGAAAACGCTTGTTTGGGACATGACATTAATGTTGACTATAAATCATAAACTAAGCATTTTTCAGCTGAAATAATGAATGTAGTCCTCTTAATTCTTGCTTCTAAAGCATACGCAAGCAGAAATTTCAATGTACAATGATGTTTTTAAAAAAACAGTCAAAATGTGCTCCACTCGGGCTGAAAACGCTTGTTTGGGACATTACATTAATGTTGACTATAAATCATAAACTAAGCATTTTTCAGCTGAAATAATGAATGTAGTCCTCTTAATTCTTGCTTCTAAAGCATACGCAAAAAGAAATTTCAATGTACAATGATGTTTTTTAAAAAACGGTCAAAATGTGCTCCACTCGGGCTGAAAACGCTTGTTCGGAACATTTCCTTAATGTTGACTATAAATCATAAACTAAGCATTTTTCAGCTGAAATAATGAATGTAGTCCTCTTAATTCTTGCTTCTAAAGCATACGCAAGCAGAAATTTCAATGTACAATGATGTTTTTAAAAAAAACAGTCAAAATGCGCTCCACTCGGGCTGAAAACGCTGTTGGGGACATTTCATTAATGTTGACTACAAATCAAAAACTAAGCATTTTTCAGCTGAAATAATGAATGTAGTCCTCTTAATTCTTGCTTCTAAAGCATACGCAAGCAGAAATTTCAATGTACAATGATGTTTTTAAAAAAAGGGTCAAAATGTGCTCCACTCGGGCTGAAAACGCTTGTTTGGAACATTTCATTAATGTTGACTATAAATCATAAACTAAGCATTTTTCAGCTGAAATAATGAATGTAGTCCTCTTAATTCTTGCTTCTAAAGCATACGCAAGCAGAAATTTCAATGTACAATGATGTTTTTAAAAAAACAGTCAAAATGTGCTCCACTCGGGCTGAAAACGCTGTTGGGGACATGACATTAATGTTGACTATAAATCATAAACTAAGCATTTTTCAGCTGAAATAATGAATGTAGTCCTCTTAATTCTTGCTTCTAAAGCATACGCAAGCAGAAATTTCAATGTACAATGATGTTTTTAAAAAAAGGGTCAAAATGTGCTCCACTCGGGCTGAAAACGCTGTTGGGGACATTTCATTAATGTTGACTACAAATCAAAAACTAAGCATTTTTCAGCTGAAATAATGAATGTAGTCCTCTTAATTCTTGCTTCTAAAGCATACGCAAGCAGAAATTTCAATGTACAATGATGTTTTTAAAAAAAGGGTCAAAATGTGCTCCACTCGGGCTGAAAACGCTTGTTTGGAACATTTCATTAATGTTGACTATAAATCATAAACTAAGCATTTTTCAGCTGAAATAATGAATGTAGTCCTCTTAATTCTTGCTTCTAAAGCATACGCAAGCAGAAATTTCAATGTACAATGATGTTTTTAAAAAAACAGTCAAAATGTGCTCCACTCGGGCTGAAAACGCTTGTTTGGGACATGACATTAATGTTGACTATAAATCATAAACTAAGCATTTTTCAGCTGAAATAATGAATGTAGTCCTCTTAATTCTTGCTTCTAAAGCATACGCAAGCAGAAATTTCAATGTACAATGATGTTTTTAAAAAAACAGTCAAAATGTGCTCCACTCGGGCTGAAAACGCTTGTTTGGGACATTACATTAATGTTGACTATAAATCATAAACTAAGCATTTTTCAGCTGAAATAATGAATGTAGTCCTCTTAATTCTTGCTTCTAAAGCATACGCAAAAAGAAATTTCAATGTACAATGATGTTTTTTAAAAAACGGTCAAAATGTGCTCCACTCGGGCTGAAAACGCTTGTTCGGAACATTTCCTTAATGTTGACTATAAATCATAAACTAAGCATTTTTCAGCTGAAATAATGAATGTAGTCCTCTTAATTCTTGCTTCTAAAGCATACGCAAGCAGAAATTTCAATGTACAATGATGTTTTTAAAAAAAACAGTCAAAATGCGCTCCACTCGGGCTGAAAACGCTGTTGGGGACATTTCATTAATGTTGACTACAAATCAAAAACTAAGCATTTTTCAGCTGAAATAATGAATGTAGTCCTCTTAATTCTTGCTTCTAAAGCATACGCAAGCAGAAATTTCAATGTACAATGATGTTTTTAAAAAAAGGGTCAAAATGTGCTCCACTCGGGCTGAAAACGCTTGTTTGGAACATTTCATTAATGTTGACTATAAATCATAAACTAAGCATTTTTCAGCTGAAATAATGAATGTAGTCCTCTTAATTCTTGCTTCTAAAGCATACGCAAGCAGAAATTTCAATGTACAATGATGTTTTTAAAAAAACAGTCAAAATGTGCTCCACTCGGGCTGAAAACGCTTGTTTGGGACATGACATTAATGTTGACTATAAATCATAAACTAAGCATTTTTCAGCTGAAATAATGAATGTAGTCCTCTTAATTCTTGCTTCTAAAGCATACGCAAGCAGAAATTTCAATGTACAATGATGTTTTTAAAAAAAGGGTCAAAATGTGCTCCACTCGGGCTGAAAACGCTTGTTTGGAACATTTCATTAATGTTGACTATAAATCATAAACTAAGCATTTTTCAGCTGAAATAATGAATGTAGTCCTCTTAATTCTTGCTTCTAAAGCATACGCAAGCAGAAATTTCAATGTACAATGATGTTTTTAAAAAAACAGTCAAAATGTGCTCCACTCGGGCTGAAAACGCTTGTTTGGGACATGACATTAATGTTGACTATAAATCATAAACTAAGCATTTTTCAGCTGAAATAATGAATGTAGTCCTCTTAATTCTTGCTTCTAAAGCATACGCAAGCAGAAATTTCAATGTACAATGATGTTTTTAAAAAAAGGGTCAAAATGTGCTCCACTCGGGCTGAAAACGCTTGTTTGGAACATTTCCTTAATGTTGACTATAAATCATAAACTAAGCATTTTTCAGCTGAAATAATGAATGTAGTCCTCTTAATTCTTGCTTCTTAAGCATACGCAAGCAGAAATTTCAATGTACAATGATGTTTTTAAAAAAACAGTCAAAATGTGCTCCACTCGGGCTGAAAACGCTTGTTTGGGACATGACATTAATGTTGACTATAAATCATAAACTAAGCATTTTTCAGCTGAAATAATGAATGTAGTCCTCTTAATTCTTGCTTCTAAAGCATACGCAAGCAGAAATTTCAATGTACAATGATGTTTTTAAAAAAACAGTCAAAATGTGCTCCACTCGGGCTGAAAACGCTGTTGGGGACATTTCATTAATGTTGACTATAAATCATAAACTAAGCATTTTTCAGCTGAAATAATGAATGTAGTCCTCTTAATTCTTGCTTCTAAAGCATACGCAAGCAGAAATTTCAATGTACAATGATGTTTTTAAAAAAACAGTCAAAATGTGCTCCACTCGGGCTGAAAACGCTGTTGGGGACATTTCATTAATGTTGACTATAAATCATAAACTAAGCATTTTTCAGCTGAAATAATGAATGTAGTCCTCTTAATTCTTGCTTCTAAAACATACGCAAGCAGAAATTTCAATGTACAATGATGTTTTTAAAAAAACAGTCAAAATGTGCTCCACTCGGGCTGAAAACGCTTGTTTGGGACATTACATTAATGTTGACTATAAATCATAAACTAAGCATTTTTCAGCTGAAATAATGAATGTAGTCCTCTTAATTCTTGCTTCTAAAGCATACGCAAGCAGAAATTTCAATGTACAATGATGTTTTTAAAAAAAACAGTCAAAATGCGCTCCACTCGGGCTGAAAACGCTGTTGGGGACATTTCATTAATGTTGACTATAAATCATAAACTAAGCATTTTTCAGCTGAAATAATGAATGTAGTCCTCTTAATTCTTGCTTCTAAAGCATACGCAAGCAGAAATTTCAATGTACAATGATGTTTTTAAAAAAAACAGTCAAAATGCGCTCCACTCGGGCTGAAAACGCTGTTGGGGACATTTCATTAATGTTGACTACAAATCAAAAACTAAGCATTTTTCAGCTGAAATAATGAATGTAGTCCTCTTAATTCTTGCTTCTAAAGCATACGCAAGCAGAAATTTCAATGTACAATGATGTTTTTAAAAAAAGGGTCAAAATGTGCTCCACTCGGGCTGAAAACGCTTGTTTGGAACATTTCATTAATGTTGACTATAAATCATAAACTAAGCATTTTTCAGCTGAAATAATGAATGTAGTCCTCTTAATTCTTGCTTCTAAAGCATACGCAAGCAGAAATTTCAATGTACAATGATGTTTTTAAAAAAACAGTCAAAATGTGCTCCACTCGGGCTGAAAACGCTTGTTTGGGACATGACATTAATGTTGACTATAAATCATAAACTAAGCATTTTTCAGCTGAAATAATGAATGTAGTCCTCTTAATTCTTGCTTCTAAAGCATACGCAAGCAGAAATTTCAATGTACAATGATGTTTTTAAAAAAACAGTCAAAATGTGCTCCACTCGGGCTGAAAACGCTTGTTTGGGACATTACATTAATGTTGACTATAAATCATAAACTAAGCATTTTTCAGCTGAAATAATGAATGTAGTCCTCTTAATTCTTGCTTCTAAAGCATACGCAAAAAGAAATTTCAATGTACAATGATGTTTTTTAAAAAACGGTCAAAATGTGCTCCACTCGGGCTGAAAACGCTTGTTCGGAACATTTCCTTAATGTTGACTATAAATCATAAACTAAGCATTTTTCAGCTGAAATAATGAATGTAGTCCTCTTAATTCTTGCTTCTAAAGCATACGCAAGCAAAAATTTCAATGTACAATGATGTTTTTAAAAAAAACAGTCAAAATGTGCTCCACTCGGGCTGAAAACGCTGTTGGGGACATTTCATTAATGTTGACTATAAATCATAAACTAAGCATTTTTCAGCTGAAATAATGAATGTAGTCCTCTTAATTCTTGCTTCTAAAGCATACGCAAGCAGAAATTTCAATGTACAATGATGTTTTTAAAAAAACAGTCAAAATGTGCTCCACTCGGGCTGAAAACGCTTGTTTGGGACATGACATTAATGTTGACTATAAATCATAAACTAAGCATTTTTCAGCTGAAATAATGAATGTAGTCCTCTTAATTCTTGCTTCTAAAGCATACGCAAGCAGAAATTTCAATGTACAATGATGTTTTTAAAAAAACAGTCAAAATGTGCTCCACTCGGGCTGAAAACGCTTGTTTGGGACATTACATTAATGTTGACTATAAATCATAAACTAAGCATTTTTCAGCTGAAATAATGAATGTAGTCCTCTTAATTCTTGCTTCTAAAGCATACGCAAAAAGAAATTTCAATGTACAATGATGTTTTTTAAAAAACGGTCAAAATGTGCTCCACTCGGGCTGAAAACGCTTGTTCGGAACATTTCCTTAATGTTGACTATAAATCATAAACTAAGCATTTTTCAGCTGAAATAATGAATGTAGTCCTCTTAATTCTTGCTTCTAAAGCATACGCAAGCAGAAATTTCAATGTACAATGATGTTTTTAAAAAAAACAGTCAAAATGCGCTCCACTCGGGCTGAAAACGCTGTTGGGGACATTTCATTAATGTTGACTACAAATCAAAAACTAAGCATTTTTCAGCTGAAATAATGAATGTAGTCCTCTTAATTCTTGCTTCTAAAGCATACGCAAGCAGAAATTTCAATGTACAATGATGTTTTTAAAAAAAGGGTCAAAATGTGCTCCACTCGGGCTGAAAACGCTTGTTTGGGACATGACATTAATGTTGACTATAAATCATAAACTAAGCATTTTTCAGCTGAAATAATGAATGTAGTCCTCTTAATTCTTGCTTCTAAAGCATACGCAAGCAGAAATTTCAATGTACAATGATGTTTTTAAAAAAAGGGTCAAAATGTGCTCCACTCGGGCTGAAAACGCTTGTTTGGAACATTTCATTAATGTTGACTATAAATCATAAACTAAGCATTTTTCAGCTGAAATAATGAATGTAGTCCTCTTAATTCTTGCTTCTAAAGCATACGCAAGCAGAAATTTCAATGTACAATGATGTTTTTAAAAAAACAGTCAAAATGTGCTCCACTCGGGCTGAAAACGCTTGTTTGGGACATGACATTAATGTTGACTATAAATCATAAACTAAGCATTTTTCAGCTGAAATAATGAATGTAGTCCTCTTAATTCTTGCTTCTAAAGCATACGCAAGCAGAAATTTCAATGTACAATGATGTTTTTAAAAAAAGGGTCAAAATGTGCTCCACTCGGGCTGAAAACGCTTGTTTGGAACATTTCCTTAATGTTGACTATAAATCATAAACTAAGCATTTTTCAGCTGAAATAATGAATGTAGTCCTCTTAATTCTTGCTTCTAAAGCATACGCAAGCAGAAATTTCAATGTACAATGATGTTTTTAAAAAAACAGTCAAAATGTGCTCCACTCGGGCTGAAAACGCTTGTTTGGGACATGACATTAATGTTGACTATAAATCATAAACTAAGCATTTTTCAGCTGAAATAATGAATGTAGTCCTCTTAATTCTTGCTTCTAAAGCATACGCAAGCAGAAATTTCAATGTACAATGATGTTTTTAAAAAAACAGTCAAAATGTGCTCCACTCGGGCTGAAAACGCTGTTGGGGACATTTCATTAATGTTGACTACAAATCATAAACTAAGCATTTTTCAGCTGAAATAATGAATGTAGTCCTCTTAATTCTTGCTTCTAAAGCATTCGCAAGCAGAAATTTCAATGTACAATGATGTTTTTAAAAAAACAGTCAAAATGCGCTCCACTCGGGCTGAAAACGCTGTTGGGGACATTTCATTAATGTTGACTACAAATCAAAAACTAAGCATTTTTCAGCTGAAATAATGAATGTAGTCCTCTTAATTCTTGCTTCTAAAGCATACGCAAGCAGAAATTTCAATGTACAATGATGTTTTTAAAAAAAGGGTCAAAATGTGCTCCACTCGGGCTGAAAACGCTTGTTTGGAACATTTCATTAATGTTGACTATAAATCATAAACTAAGCATTTTTCAGCTGAAATAATGAATGTAGTCCTCTTAATTCTTGCTTCTAAAGCATACGCAAGCAGAAATTTCAATGTACAATGATGTTTTTAAAAAAACAGTCAAAATGTGCTCCACTCGGGCTGAAAACGCTTGTTTGGGACATGACATTAATGTTGACTATAAATCATAAACTAAGCATTTTTCAGCTGAAATAATGAATGTAGTCCTCTTAATTCTTGCTTCTAAAGCATACGCAAGCAGAAATTTCAATGTACAATGATGTTTTTAAAAAAACAGTCAAAATGTGCTCCACTCGGGCTGAAAACGCTTGTTTGGGACATTACATTAATGTTGACTATAAATCATAAACTAAGCATTTTTCAGCTGAAATAATGAATGTAGTCCTCTTAATTCTTGCTTCTAAAGCATACGCAAGCAGAAATTTCAATGTACAATGATGTTTTTAAAAAAAACAGTCAAAATGCGCTCCACTCGGGCTGAAAACGCTGTTGGGGACATTTCATTAATGTTGACTACAAATCAAAAACTAAGCATTTTTCAGCTGAAATAATGAATGTAGTCCTCTTAATTCTTGCTTCTAAAGCATACGCAAGCAGAAATTTCAATGTACAATGATGTTTTTAAAAAAAGGGTCAAAATGTGCTCCACTCGGGCTGAAAACGCTTGTTTGGAACATTTCATTAATGTTGACTATAAATCATAAACTAAGCATTTTTCAGCTGAAATAATGAATGTAGTCCTCTTAATTCTTGCTTCTAAAGCATACGCAAGCAGAAATTTCAATGTACAATGATGTTTTTAAAAAAACAGTCAAAATGTGCTCCACTCGGGCTGAAAACGCTTGTTTGGGACATGACATTAATGTTGACTATAAATCATAAACTAAGCATTTTTCAGCTGAAATAATGAATGTAGTCCTCTTAATTCTTGCTTCTAAAGCATACGCAAGCAGAAATTTCAATGTACAATGATGTTTTTAAAAAAAGGGTCAAAATGTGCTCCACTCGGGCTGAAAACGCTTGTTTGGAACATTTCCTTAATGTTGACTATAAATCATAAACTAAGCATTTTTCAGCTGAAATAATGAATGTAGTCCTCTTAATTCTTGCTTCTAAAGCATACGCAAGCAGAAATTTCAATGTACAATGATGTTTTTAAAAAAACAGTCAAAATGTGCTCCACTCGGGCTGAAAACGCTTGTTTGGGACATGACATTAATGTTGACTATAAATCATAAACTAAGCATTTTTCAGCTGAAATAATGAATGTAGTCCTCTTAATTCTTGCTTCTAAAGCATACGCAAGCAGAAATTTCAATGTACAATGATGTTTTTAAAAAAACAGTCAAAATGTGCTCCACTCGGGCTGAAAACGCTGTTGGGGACATTTCATTAATGTTGACTATAAATCATAAACTAAGCATTTTTCAGCTGAAATAATGAATGTAGTCCTCTTAATTCTTGCTTCTAAAGCATACGCAAGCAGAAATTTCAATGTACAATGATGTTTTTTAAAAAACGGTCAAAATGTGCTCCACTCGGGCTGAAAACGCTTGTTCGGAACATTTCCTTAAAGTTGACTATAAATCATAAACTAAGCATTTTTCAGCTGAAATAATGAATGTAGTCCTCTTAATTCTTGCTTCTAAAGCATACGCAAGCAGAAATTTCAATGTACAATGATGTTTTTAAAAAAAACAGTCAAAATGCGCTCCACTCGGGCTGAAAACGCTGTTGGGGACATTTCATTAATGTTGACTACAAATCAAAAACTAAGCATTTTTCAGCTGAAATAATGAATGTAGTCCTCTTAATTCTTGCTTCTAAAGCATACGCAAGCAGAAATTTCAATGTACAATGATGTTTTTAAAAAAAGGGTCAAAATGTGCTCCACTCGGGCTGAAAACGCTTGTTTGGAACATTTCATTAATGTTGACTATAAATCATAAACTAAGCATTTTTCAGCTGAAATAATGAATGTAGTCCTCTTAATTCTTGCTTCTAAAGCATACGCAAACAGAAATTTCAATGTACAATGATGTTTTTAAAAAAACGGTCAAAATGTGCTCCACTCGGGCTGAAAACGCTTGTTCGGAACATTTCCTTAATGTTGACTATAAATCATAAACTAAGCATTTTTCAGCTGAAATAATGAATGTAGTCCTCTTAATTCTTGCTTCTAAAGCATACGCAAGCAGAAATTTCAATGTACAATGATGTTTTTAAAAAAAACAGTCAAAATGCGCTCCACTCGGGCTGAAAACGCTGTTGGGGACATTTCATTAATGTTGACTATAAATCATAAACTAAGCATTTTTCAGCTGAAATAATGAATGTAGTCCTCTTAATTCTTGCTTCTAAAGCATACGCAAGCAGAAATTTCAATGTACAATGATGTTTTTAAAAAAAACAGTCAAAATGCGCTCCACTCGGGCTGAAAACGCTGTTGGGGACATTTCATTAATGTTGACTACAAATCAAAAACTAAGCATTTTTCAGCTGAAATAATGAATGTAGTCCTCTTAATTCTTGCTTCTAAAGCATACGCAAGCAGAAATTTCAATGTACAATGATGTTTTTAAAAAAAACAGTCAAAATGTGTTCCACTCGGGCTGAAAACGCTGTTGGGGACATTTCATTAATGTTGACTACAAATCAAAAACTAAGCATTTTTCAGCTGAAATAATGAATGTAGTCCTCTTAATTCTTGCTTCTAAAGCATTCGCAAGCAGAAATTTCAATGTACAATGATGTTTTTAAAAAAACAGTCAAAATGTGCTCCACTCGGGCTGAAAACGCTGTTGGGGACATTTCATTAATGTTGACTATAAATCATAAACTAAGCATTTTTCAGCTGAAATAATGAATGTAGTCCTCTTAATTCTTGCTTCTAAAGCATACGCAAGCAGAAATTTCAATGTACAATGATGTTTTTAAAAAAACAGTCAAAATGTGCTCCACTCGGGCTGAAAACGCTTGTTTGGGACATGACATTAATGTTGACTATAAATCATAAACTAAGCATTTTTCAGCTGAAATAATGAATGTAGTCCTCTTAATTCTTGCTTCTAAAGCATACGCAAGCAGAAATTTCAATGTACAATGATGTTTTTAAAAAAACGGTCAAAATGTGCTCCACTCGGGCTGAAAACGCTTGTTCGGAACATTTCCTTAATGTTGACTATAAATCATAAACTAAGCATTTTTCAGCTGAAATAATGAATGTAGTCCTCTTAATTCTTGCTTCTAAAGCATACGCAAGCAGAAATTTCAATGTACAATGATGTTTTTAAAAAAAACAGTCAAAATGCGCTCCACTCGGGCTGAAAACGCTGTTGGGGACATTTCATTAATGTTGACTATAAATCATAAACTAAGCATTTTTCAGCTGAAATAATGAATGTAGTCCTCTTAATTCTTGCTTCTAAAGCATACGCAAGCAGAAATTTCAATGTACAATGATGTTTTTAAAAAAACGGTCAAAATGTGCTCCACTCGGGCTGAAAACGCTTGTTCGGAACATTTCCTTAATGTTGACTATAAATCATAAACTAAGCATTTTTCAGCTGAAATAATGAATGTAGTCCTCTTAATTCTTGCTTCTAAAGCATACGCAAGCAGAAATTTCAATGTACAATGATGTTTTTAAAAAAAACAGTCAAAATGTGCTCCACTCGGGCTGAAAACGCTGTTGGGGACATTTCATTAATGTTGACTACAAATCAAAAACTAAGCATTTTTCAGCTGAAATAATGAATGTAGTCCTCTTAATTCTTGCTTCTAAAGCATTCGCAAGCAGAAATTTCAATGTACAATGATGTTTTTAAAAAAACAGTCAAAATGTGCTCCACTCGGGCTGAAAACGCTGTTGGGGACATTTCATTAATGTTGACTATAAATCATAAACTAAGCATTTTTCAGCTGAAATAATGAATGTAGTCCTCTTAATTCTTGCTTCTAAAGCATACGCAAGCAGAAATTTCAATGTACAATGATGTTTTTAAAAAAACGGTCAAAATGTGCTCCACTCGGGCTGAAAACGCTTGTTTGGGACATTACATTAATGTTGACTATAAATCATAAACTAAGCATTTTTCAGCTGAAATAATGAATGTAGTCCTCTTAATTCTTGCTTCTAAAGCATACGCAAACAGAAATTTCAATGTACAATGATGTTTTTTAAAAAACGGTCAAAATGTGCTCCACTCGGGCTGAAAACGCTTGTTCGGAACATTTCCTTAATGTTGACTATAAATCATAAACTAAGCATTTTTCAGCTGAAATAATGAATGTAGTCCTCTTAATTCTTGCTTCTAAAGCATACGCAAGCAGAAATTTCAATGTACAATGATGTTTTTAAAAAAAACAGTCAAAATGCGCTCCACTCGGGCTGAAAACGCTGTTGGGGACATTTCATTAATGTTGACTACAAATCAAAAACTAAGCATTTTTCAGCTGAAATAATGAATGTAGTCCTCTTAATTCTTGCTTCTAAAGCATACGCAAGCAGAAATTTCAATGTACAATGATGTTTTTAAAAAAAGGGTCAAAATGTGCTCCACTCGGGCTGAAAACGCTTGTTTGGAACATTTCATTAATGTTGACTATAAATCATAAACTAAGCATTTTTCAGCTGAAATAATGAATGTAGTCCTCTTAATTCTTGCTTCTAAAGCATACGCAAGCAGAAATTTCAATGTACAATGATGTTTTTAAAAAAACAGTCAAAATGTGCTCCACTCGGGCTGAAAACGCTTGTTTGGGACATGACATTAATGTTGACTATAAATCATAAACTAAGCATTTTTCAGCTGAAATAATGAATGTAGTCCTCTTAATTCTTGCTTCTAAAGCATACGCAAGCAGAAATTTCAATGTACAATGATGTTTTTAAAAAAACAGTCAAAATGTGCTCCACTCGGGCTGAAAACGCTTGTTTGGGACATTACATTAATGTTGACTATAAATCATAAACTAAGCATTTTTCAGCTGAAATAATGAATGTAGTCCTCTTAATTCTTGCTTCTAAAGCATACGCAAAAAGAAATTTCAATGTACAATGATGTTTTTTAAAAAACGGTCAAAATGTGCTCCACTCGGGCTGAAAACGCTTGTTCGGAACATTTCCTTAATGTTGACTATAAATCATAAACTAAGCATTTTTCAGCTGAAATAATGAATGTAGTCCTCTTAATTCTTGCTTCTAAAGCATACGCAAGCAGAAATTTCAATGTACAATGATGTTTTTAAAAAAAACAGTCAAAATGCGCTCCACTCGGGCTGAAAACGCTGTTGGGGACATTTCATTAATGTTGACTACAAATCAAAAACTAAGCATTTTTCAGCTGAAATAATGAATGTAGTCCTCTTAATTCTTGCTTCTAAAGCATACGCAAGCAGAAATTTCAATGTACAATGATGTTTTTAAAAAAAGGGTCAAAATGTGCTCCACTCGGGCTGAAAACGCTTGTTTGGAACATTTCATTAATGTTGACTATAAATCATAAACTAAGCATTTTTCAGCTGAAATAATGAATGTAGTCCTCTTAATTCTTGCTTCTAAAGCATACGCAAGCAGAAATTTCAATGTACAATGATGTTTTTAAAAAAACAGTCAAAATGTGCTCCACTCGGGCTGAAAACGCTGTTGGGGACATGACATTAATGTTGACTATAAATCATAAACTAAGCATTTTTCAGCTGAAATAATGAATGTAGTCCTCTTAATTCTTGCTTCTAAAGCATACGCAAGCAGAAATTTCAATGTACAATGATGTTTTTAAAAAAAGGGTCAAAATGTGCTCCACTCGGGCTGAAAACGCTGTTGGGGACATTTCATTAATGTTGACTACAAATCAAAAACTAAGCATTTTTCAGCTGAAATAATGAATGTAGTCCTCTTAATTCTTGCTTCTAAAGCATACGCAAGCAGAAATTTCAATGTACAATGATGTTTTTAAAAAAACGGTCAAAATGTGCTCCACTCGGGCTGAAAACGCTTGTTTGGAACATTTCATTAATGTTGACTATAAATCATAAACTAAGCATTTTTCAGCTGAAATAATGAATGTAGTCCTCTTAATTCTTGCTTCTAAAGCATACGCAAGCAGAAATTTCAATGTACAATGATGTTTTTAAAAAAACAGTCAAAATGTGCTCCACTCGGGCTGAAAACGCTTGTTTGGGACATGACATTAATGTTGACTATAAATCATAAACTAAGCATTTTTCAGCTGAAATAATGAATGTAGTCCTCTTAATTCTTGCTTCTAAAGCATACGCAAGCAGAAATTTCAATGTACAATGATGTTTTTAAAAAAACAGTCAAAATGTGCTCCACTCGGGCTGAAAACGCTTGTTTGGGACATTACATTAATGTTGACTATAAATCATAAACTAAGCATTTTTCAGCTGAAATAATGAATGTAGTCCTCTTAATTCTTGCTTCTAAAGCATACGCAAAAAGAAATTTCAATGTACAATGATGTTTTTTAAAAAACGGTCAAAATGTGCTCCACTCGGGCTGAAAACGCTTGTTCGGAACATTTCCTTAATGTTGACTATAAATCATAAACTAAGCATTTTTCAGCTGAAATAATGAATGTAGTCCTCTTAATTCTTGCTTCTAAAGCATACGCAAGCAGAAATTTCAATGTACAATGATGTTTTTAAAAAAAACAGTCAAAATGCGCTCCACTCGGGCTGAAAACGCTGTTGGGGACATTTCATTAATGTTGACTACAAATCAAAAACTAAGCATTTTTCAGCTGAAATAATGAATGTAGTCCTCTTAATTCTTGCTTCTAAAGCATACGCAAGCAGAAATTTCAATGTACAATGATGTTTTTAAAAAAAGGGTCAAAATGTGCTCCACTCGGGCTGAAAACGCTTGTTTGGAACATTTCATTAATGTTGACTATAAATCATAAACTAAGCATTTTTCAGCTGAAATAATGAATGTAGTCCTCTTAATTCTTGCTTCTAAAGCATACGCAAGCAGAAATTTCAATGTACAATGATGTTTTTAAAAAAACAGTCAAAATGTGCTCCACTCGGGCTGAAAACGCTTGTTTGGGACATGACATTAATGTTGACTATAAATCATAAACTAAGCATTTTTCAGCTGAAATAATGAATGTAGTCCTCTTAATTCTTGCTTCTAAAGCATACGCAAGCAGAAATTTCAATGTACAATGATGTTTTTAAAAAAAGGGTCAAAATGTGCTCCACTCGGGCTGAAAACGCTTGTTTGGAACATTTCCTTAATGTTGACTATAAATCATAAACTAAGCATTTTTCAGCTGAAATAATGAATGTAGTCCTCTTAATTCTTGCTTCTAAAGCATACGCAAGCAGAAATTTCAATGTACAATGATGTTTTTAAAAAAACAGTCAAAATGTGCTCCACTCGGGCTGAAAACGCTTGTTTGGGACATGACATTAATGTTGACTATAAATCATAAACTAAGCATTTTTCAGCTGAAATAATGAATGTAGTCCTCTTAATTCTTGCTTCTAAAGCATACGCAAGCAGAAATTTCAATGTACAATGATGTTTTTAAAAAAACAGTCAAAATGTGCTCCACTCGGGCTGAAAACGCTGTTGGGGACATTTCATTAATGTTGACTATAAATCATAAACTAAGCATTTTTCAGCTGAAATAATGAATGTAGTCCTCTTAATTCTTGCTTCTAAAGCATACGCAAGCAGAAATTTCAATGTACAATGATGTTTTTAAAAAAACAGTCAAAATGTGCTCCACTCGGGCTGAAAACGCTGTTGGGGACATTTCATTAATGTTGACTATAAATCATAAACTAAGCATTTTTCAGCTGAAATAATGAATGTAGTCCTCTTAATTCTTGCTTCTAAAGCATACGCAAGCAGAAATTTCAATGTACAATGATGTTTTTAAAAAAACAGTCAAAATGTGCTCCACTCGGGCTGAAAACGCTTGTTTGGGACATGACATTAATGTTGACTATAAATCATAAACTAAGCATTTTTCAGCTGAAATAATGAATGTAGTCCTCTTAATTCTTGCTTCTAAAGCATACGCAAACAGAAATTTCAATGTACAATGATGTTTTTAAAAAAACGGTCAAAATGTGCTCCACTCGGGCTGAAAACGCTTGTTCGGAACATTTCCTTAATGTTGATTATAAATCATAAACTAAGCATTTTTCAGCTGAAATAATGAATGTAGTCCTCTTAATTCTTGCTTCTAAAGCATACGCAAGCAGAAATTTCAATGTACAATGATGTTTTTAAAAAAAACAGTCAAAATGCGCTCCACTCGGGCTGAAAACGCTGTTGGGGACATTTCATTAATGTTGACTATAAATCATAAACTAAGCATTTTTCAGCTGAAATAATGAATGTAGTCCTCTTAATTCTTGCTTCTAAAGCATACGCAAGCAGAAATTTCAATGTACAATGATGTTTTTAAAAAAAACAGTCAAAATGCGCTCCACTCGGGCTGAAAACGCTGTTGGGGACATTTCATTAATGTTGACTACAAATCAAAAACTAAGCATTTTTCAGCTGAAATAATGAATGTAGTCCTCTTAATTCTTGCTTCTAAAGCAAACGCAAGCAGAAATTTCAATGTACAATGATGTTTTTAAAAAAAACAGTCAAAATGTGTTCCACTCGGGCTGAAAACGCTGTTGGGGACATTTCATTAATGTTGACTACAAATCAAAAACTAAGCATTTTTCAGCTGAAATAATGAATGTAGTCCTCTTAATTCTTGCTTCTAAAGCATTCGCAAGCAGAAATTTCAATGTACAATGATGTTTTTAAAAAAACAGTCAAAATGTGCTCCACTCGGGCTGAAAACGCTGTTGGGGACATTTCATTAATGTTGACTATAAATCATAAACTAAGCATTTTTCAGCTGAAATAATGAATGTAGTCCTCTTAATTCTTGCTTCTAAAGCATACGCAAGCAGAAATTTCAATGTACAATGATGTTTTTAAAAAAACAGTCAAAATGTGCTCCACTCGGGCTGAAAACGCTTGTTTGGGACATGACATTAATGTTGACTATAAATCATAAACTAAGCATTTTTCAGCTGAAATAATGAATGTAGTCCTCTTAATTCTTGCTTCTAAAGCATACGCAAGCAGAAATTTCAATGTACAATGATGTTTTTAAAAAAACGGTCAAAATGTGCTCCACTCGGGCTGAAAACGCTTGTTCGGAACATTTCCTTAATGTTGACTATATATCATAAACTAAGCATTTTTCAGCTGAAATAATGAATGTAGTCCTCTTAATTCTTGCTTCTAAAGCATACGCAAGCAGAAATTTCAATGTACAATGATGTTTTTAAAAAAAACAGTCAAAATGCGCTCCACTCGGGCTGAAAACGCTGTTGGGGACATTTCATTAATGTTGACTATAAATCATAAACTAAGCATTTTTCAGCTGAAATAATGAATGTAGTCCTCTTAATTCTTGCTTCTAAAGCATACGCAAGCAGAAATTTCAATGTACAATGATGTTTTTAAAAAAACGGTCAAAATGTGCTCCACTCGGGCTGAAAACGCTTGTTCGGAACATTTCCTTAATGTTGACTATAAATCATAAACTAAGCATTTTTCAGCTGAAATAATGAATGTAGTCCTCTTAATTCTTGCTTCTAAAGCATACGCAAGCAGAAATTTCAATGTACAATGATGTTTTTAAAAAAAACAGTCAAAATGTGCTCCACTCGGGCTGAAAACGCTGTTGGGGACATTTCATTAATGTTGACTACAAATCAAAAACTAAGCATTTTTCAGCTGAAATAATGAATGTAGTCCTCTTAATTCTTGCTTCTAAAGCATTCGCAAGCAGAAATTTCAATGTACAATGATGTTTTTAAAAAAACAGTCAAAATGTGCTCCACTCGGGCTGAAAACGCTGTTGGGGACATTTCATTAATGTTGACTATAAATCATAAACTAAGCATTTTTCAGCTGAAATAATGAATGTAGTCCTCTTAATTCTTGCTTCTAAAGCATACGCAAGCAGAAATTTCAATGTACAATGATGTTTTTAAAAAAACGGTCAAAATGTGCTCCACTCGGGCTGAAAACGCTTGTTTGGGACATTACATTAATGTTGACTATAAATCATAAACTAAGCATTTTTCAGCTGAAATAATGAATGTAGTCCTCTTAATTCTTGCTTCTGAAGCATACGCAAACAGAAATTTCAATGTACAATGATGTTTTTTAAAAAACGGTCAAAATGTGCTCCACTCGGGCTGAAAACGCTTGTTCGGAACATTTCCTTAATGTTGACTATAAATCATAAACTAAGCATTTTTCAGCTGAAATAATGAATGTAGTCCTCTTAATTCTTGCTTCTAAAGCATACGCAAGCAGAAATTTCAATGTACAATGATGTTTTTAAAAAAAACAGTCAAAATGCGCTCCACTCGGGCTGAAAACGCTGTTGGGGACATTTCATTAATGTTGACTACAAATCAAAAACTAAGCATTTTTCAGCTGAAATAATGAATGTAGTCCTCTTAATTCTTGCTTCTAAAGCATACGCAAGCAGAAATTTCAATGTACAATGATGTTTTTAAAAAAAGGGTCAAAATGTGCTCCACTCGGGCTGAAAACGCTTGTTTGGAACATTTCATTAATGTTGACTATAAATCATAAACTAAGCATTTTTCAGCTGAAATAATGAATGTAGTCCTCTTAATTCTTGCTTCTAAAGCATACGCAAGCAGAAATTTCAATGTACAATGATGTTTTTAAAAAAACAGTCAAAATGTGCTCCACTCGGGCTGAAAACGCTTGTTTGGGACATGACATTAATGTTGACTATAAATCATAAACTAAGCATTTTTCAGCTGAAATAATGAATGTAGTCCTCTTAATTCTTGCTTCTAAAGCATACGCAAGCAGAAATTTCAATGTACAATGATGTTTTTAAAAAAAACAGTCAAAATGTGCTCCACTCGGGCTGAAAACGCTGTTGGGGACATTTCATTAATGTTGACTACAAATCAAAAACTAAGCATTTTTCAGCTGAAATAATGAATGTAGTCCTCTTAATTCTTGCTTCTAAAGCATTCGCAAGCAGAAATTTCAATGTACAATGATGTTTTTAAAAAAACAGTCAAAATGTGCTCCACTCGGGCTGAAAACGCTGTTGGGGACATTTCATTAATGTTGACTATAAATCATAAACTAAGCATTTTTCAGCTGAAATAATGAATGTAGTCCTCTTAATTCTTGCTTCTAAAGCATACGCAAGCAGAAATTTCAATGTACAATGATGTTTTTAAAAAAACGGTCAAAATGTGCTCCACTCGGGCTGAAAACGCTTGTTTGGGACATTACATTAATGTTGACTATAAATCATAAACTAAGCATTTTTCAGCTGAAATAATGAATGTAGTCCTCTTAATTCTTGCTTCTAAAGCATACGCAAACAGAAATTTCAATGTACAATGATGTTTTTTAAAAAACGGTCAAAATGTGCTCCACTCGGGCTGAAAACGCTTGTTCGGAACATTTCCTTAATGTTGACTATAAATCATAAACTAAGCATTTTTCAGCTGAAATAATGAATGTAGTCCTCTTAATTCTTGCTTCTAAAGCATACGCAAGCAGAAATTTCAATGTACAATGATGTTTTTAAAAAAAACAGTCAAAATGCGCTCCACTCGGGCTGAAAACGCTGTTGGGGACATTTCATTAATGTTGACTACAAATCAAAAACTAAGCATTTTTCAGCTGAAATAATGAATGTAGTCCTCTTAATTCTTGCTTCTAAAGCATACGCAAGCAGAAATTTCAATGTACAATGATGTTTTTAAAAAAAGGGTC
Organism: Hippichthys cyanospilos; assembly: GCF_059441005.1. Lineage (NCBI taxonomy): Eukaryota > Metazoa > Chordata > Actinopteri > Syngnathiformes > Syngnathidae > Hippichthys > Hippichthys cyanospilos. The sequence continues at coordinate 35,186 of NW_028283418.1, read as the reverse complement.
AAAATGTGCTCCACTCGGGCTGAAAACGCTTGTTTGGAACATTTCATTAATGTTGACTATAAATCATAAACTAAGCATTTTTCAGCTGAAATAATGAATGTAGTCCTCTTAATTCTTGCTTCTAAAGCATACGCAAGCAGAAATTTCAATGTACAATGATGTTTTTAAAAAAACAGTCAAAATGTGCTCCACTCGGGCTGAAAACGCTTGTTTGGGACATGACATTAATGTTGACTATAAATCATAAACTAAGCATTTTTCAGCTGAAATAATGAATGTAGTCCTCTTAATTCTTGCTTCTAAAGCATACGCAAGCAGAAATTTCAATGTACAATGATGTTTTTAAAAAAACAGTCAAAATGTGCTCCACTCGGGCTGAAAACGCTTGTTTGGGACATTACATTAATGTTGACTATAAATCATAAACTAAGCATTTTTCAGCTGAAATAATGAATGTAGTCCTCTTAATTCTTGCTTCTAAAGCATACGCAAAAAGAAATTTCAATGTACAATGATGTTTTTTTAAAAAACGGTCAAAATGTGCTCCACTCGGGCTGAAAACGCTTGTTCGGAACATTTCCTTAATGTTGACTATAAATCATAAACTAAGCATTTTTCAGCTGAAATAATGAATGTAGTCCTCTTAATTCTTGCTTCTAAAGCATACGCAAGCAGAAATTTCAATGTACAATGATGTTTTTAAAAAAAACAGTCAAAATGCGCTCCACTCGGGCTGAAAACGCTGTTGGGGACATTTCATTAATGTTGACTACAAATCAAAAACTAAGCATTTTTCAGCTGAAATAATGAATGTAGTCCTCTTAATTCTTGCTTCTAAAGCATACGCAAGCAGAAATTTCAATGTACAATGATGTTTTTAAAAAAAGGGTCAAAATGTGCTCCACTCGGGCTGAAAACGCTTGTTTGGAACATTTCATTAATGTTGACTATAAATCATAAACTAAGCATTTTTCAGCTGAAATAATGAATGTAGTCCTCTTAATTCTTGCTTCTAAAGCATACGCAAGCAGAAATTTCAATGTACAATGATGTTTTTAAAAAAACAGTCAAAATGTGCTCCACTCGGGCTGAAAACGCTTGTTTGGGACATGACATTAATGTTGACTATAAATCATAAACTAAGCATTTTTCAGCTGAAATAATGAATGTAGTCCTCTTAATTCTTGCTTCTAAAGCATACGCAAGCAGAAATTTCAATGTACAATGATGTTTTTAAAAAAAGGGTCAAAATGTGCTCCACTCGGGCTGAAAACGCTTGTTTGGAACATTTCCTTAATGTTGACTATAAATCATAAACTAAACATTTTTCAGCTGAAATAATGAATGTAGTCCTCTTAATTCTTGCTTCTAAAGCATACGCAAGCAGAAATTTCAATGTACAATGATGTTTTTAAAAAAACAGTCAAAATGTGCTCCACTCGGGCTGAAAACGCTTGTTTGGGACATGACATTAATGTTGACTATAAATCATAAACTAAGCATTTTTCAGCTGAAATAATGAATGTAGTCCTCTTAATTCTTGCTTCTAAAGCATACGCAAGCAGAAATTTCAATGTACAATGATGTTTTTAAAAAAACAGTCAAAATGTGCTCCACTCGGGCTGAAAACGCTGTTGGGGACATTTCATTAATGTTGACTATAAATCATAAACTAAGCATTTTTCAGCTGAAATAATGAATGTAGTCCTCTTAATTCTTGCTTCTAAAGCATACGCAAGCAGAAATTTCAATGTACAATGATGTTTTTAAAAAAACAGTCAAAATGTGCTCCACTCGGGCTGAAAACGCTGTTGGGGACATTTCATTAATGTTGACTATAAATCATAAACTAAGCATTTTTCAGCTGAAATAATGAATGTAGTCCTCTTAATTCTTGCTTCTAAAGCATACGCAAGCAGAAATTTCAATGTACAATGATGTTTTTAAAAAAACAGTCAAAATGTGCTCCACTCGGGCTGAAAACGCTTGTTTGGGACATGACATTAATGTTGACTATAAATCATAAACTAAGCATTTTTCAGCTGAAATAATGAATGTAGTCCTCTTAATTCTTGCTTCTAAAGCATACGCAAACAGAAATTTCAATGTACAATGATGTTTTTAAAAAAACGGTCAAAATGTGCTCCACTCGGGCTGAAAACGCTTGTTCGGAACATTTCCTTAATGTTGACTATAAATCATAAACTAAGCATTTTTCAGCTGAAATAATGAATGTAGTCCTCTTAATTCTTGCTTCTAAAGCATACGCAAGCAGAAATTTCAATGTACAATGATGTTTTTAAAAAAAACAGTCAAAATGCGCTCCACTCGGGCTGAAAACGCTGTTGGGGACATTTCATTAATGTTGACTATAAATCATAAACTAAGCATTTTTCAGCTGAAATAATGAATGTAGTCCTCTTAATTCTTGCTTCTAAAGCATACGCAAGCAGAAATTTCAATGTACAATGATGTTTTTAAAAAAAACAGTCAAAATGCGCTCCACTCGGGCTGAAAACGCTTGTTCGGAACATTTCCTTAATGTTGACTATAAATCATAAACTAAGCATTTTTCAGCTGAAATAATGAATGTAGTCCTCTTAATTCTTGCTTCTAAAGCATACGCAAGCAGAAATTTCAATGTACAATGATGTTTTTAAAAAAAACAGTCAAAATGTGTTTCCACTCGGGCTGAAAACGCTGTTGGGGACATTTCATTAATGTTGACTACAAATCAAAAACTAAGCATTTTTCAGCTGAAATAATGAATGTAGTCCTCTTAATTCTTGCTTCTAAAGCATTCGCAAGCAGAAATTTCAATGTACAATGATGTTTTTAAAAAAACAGTCAAAATGTGCTCCACTCGGGCTGAAAACGCTGTTGGGGACATTTCATTAATGTTGACTATAAATCATAAACTAAGCATTTTTCAGCTGAAATAATGAATGTAGTCCTCTTAATTCTTGCTTCTAAAGCATACGCAAGCAGAAATTTCAATGTACAATGATGTTTTTAAAAAAACGGTCAAAATGTGCTCCACTCGGGCTGAAAACGCTTGTTTGGGACATTACATTAATGTTGACTATAAATCATAAACTAAGCATTTTTCAGCTGAAATAATGAATGTAGTCCTCTTAATTCTTGCTTCTAAAGCATACGCAAACAGAAATTTCAATGTACAATGATGTTTTTTAAAAAACGGTCAAAATGTGCTCCACTCGGGCTGAAAACGCTTGTTCGGAACATTTCCTTAATGTTGACTATAAATCATAAACTAAGCATTTTTCAGCTGAAATAATGAATGTAGTCCTCTTAATTCTTGCTTCTAAAGCATACGCAAGCAGAAATTTCAATGTACAATGATGTTTTTAAAAAAAACAGTCAAAATGCGCTCCACTCGGGCTGAAAACGCTGTTGGGGACATTTCATTAATGTTGACTACAAATCAAAAACTAAGCATTTTTCAGCTGAAATAATGAATGTAGTCCTCTTAATTCTTGCTTCTAAAGCATACGCAAGCAGAAATTTCAATGTACAATGATGTTTTTAAAAAAAGGGTCAAAATGTGCTCCACTCGGGCTGAAAACGCTTGTTTGGAACATTTCATTAATGTTGACTATAAATCATAAACTAAGCATTTTTCAGCTGAAATAATGAATGTAGTCCTCTTAATTCTTGCTTCTAAAGCATACGCAAGCAGAAATTTCAATGTACAATGATGTTTTTAAAAAAACAGTCAAAATGTGCTCCACTCGGGCTGAAAACGCTTGTTTGGGACATGACATTAATGTTGACTATAAATCATAAACTAAGCATTTTTCAGCTGAAATAATGAATGTAGTCCTCTTAATTCTTGCTTCTAAAGCATACGCAAGCAGAAATTTCAATGTACAATGATGTTTTTAAAAAAACAGTCAAAATGTGCTCCACTCGGGCTGAAAACGCTTGTTTGGGACATTACATTAATGTTGACTATAAATCATAAACTAAGCATTTTTCAGCTGAAATAATGAATGTAGTCCTCTTAATTCTTGCTTCTAAAGCATACGCAAAAAGAAATTTCAATGTACAATGATGTTTTTTAAAAAACGGTCAAAATGTGCTCCACTCGGGCTGAGAACGCTTGTTCGGAACATTTCCTTAATGTTGACTATAAATCATAAACTAAGCATTTTTCAGCTGAAATAATGAATGTAGTCCTCTTAATTCTTGCTTCTAAAGCATACGCAAGCAGAAATTTCAATGTACAATGATGTTTTTAAAAAAAACAGTCAAAATGCGCTCCACTCGGGCTGAAAACGCTGTTGGGGACATTTCATTAATGTTGACTACAAATCAAAAACTAAGCATTTTTCAGCTGAAATAATGAATGTAGTCCTCTTAATTCTTGCTTCTAAAGCATACGCAAGCAGAAATTTCAATGTACAATGATGTTTTTAAAAAAAGGGTCAAAATGTGCTCCACTCGGGCTGAAAACGCTTGTTTGGAACATTTCATTAATGTTGACTATAAATCATAAACTAAGCATTTTTCAGCTGAAATAATGAATGTAGTCCTCTTAATTCTTGCTTCTAAAGCATACGCAAGCAGAAATTTCAATGTACAATGATGTTTTTAAAAAAACAGTCAAAATGTGCTCCACTCGGGCTGAAAACGCTGTTGGGGACATGACATTAATGTTGACTATAAATCATAAACTAAGCATTTTTCAGCTGAAATAATGAATGTAGTCCTCTTAATTCTTGCTTCTAAAGCATACGCAAGCAGAAATTTCAATGTACAATGATGTTTTTAAAAAAAGGGTCAAAATGTGCTCCACTCGGGCTGAAAACGCTGTTGGGGACATTTCATTAATGTTGACTACAAATCAAAAACTAAGCATTTTTCAGCTGAAATAATGAATGTAGTCCTCTTAATTCTTGCTTCTAAAGCATACGCAAGCAGAAATTTCAATGTACAATGATAGATAGATAGATAGATAGATGATAGATAGATACTTTATTCATCCCCGTAGGGAAATTCACATTACCAGCAGTATCCTCAAGTCGAGATATAAAATATGAGAAATAAAGTACACAAGATACACATAAGTCCAGTACAGAAGTATACTTAAGGTGCTTGTTAACAGTGTAAACAGAATAGTGTGAATCGTTGGAGTGATGTTTTTAAAAAAAGGGTCAAAATGTGCTCCACTCGGGCTGAAAACGCTTGTTTGGAACATTTCATTAATGTTGACTATAAATCATAAACTAAGCATTTTTCAGCTGAAATAATGAATGTAGTCCTCTTAATTCTTGCTTCTAAAGCATACGCAAGCAGAAATTTCAATGTACAATGATGTTTTTAAAAAAACAGTCAAAATATGCTCCACTCGGGCTGAAAACGCTTGTTTGGGACATGACATTAATGTTGACTATAAATCATAAACTAAGCATTTTTCAGCTGAAATAATGAATGTAGTCCTCTTAATTCTTGCTTCTAAAGCATACGCAAGCAGAAATTTCAATGTACAATGATGTTTTTAAAAAAACAGTCAAAATGTGCTCCACTCGGGCTGAAAACGCTTGTTTGGGACATTACATTAATGTTGACTATAAATCATAAACTAAGCATTTTTCAGCTGAAATAATGAATGTAGTCCTCTTAATTCTTGCTTCTAAAGCATACGCAAAAAGAAATTTCAATGTACAATGATGTTTTTTAAAAAACGGTCAAAATGTGCTCCACTCGGGCTGAAAACGCTTGTTCGGAACATTTCCTTAATGTTGACTATAAATCATAAACTAAGCATTTTTCAGCTGAAATAATGAATGTAGTCCTCTTAATTCTTGCTTCTAAAGCATACGCAAGCAGAAATTTCAATGTACAATGATGTTTTTAAAAAAAACAGTCAAAATGCGCTCCACTCGGGCTGAAAACGCTGTTGGGGACATTTCATTAATGTTGACTACAAATCAAAAACTAAGCATTTTTCAGCTGAAATAATGAATGTAGTCCTCTTAATTCTTGCTTCTAAAGCATACGCAAGCAGAAATTTCAATGTACAATGATGTTTTTAAAAAAAGGGTCAAAATGTGCTCCACTCGGGCTGAAAACGCTTGTTTGGAACATTTCATTAATGTTGACTATAAATCATAAACTAAGCATTTTTCAGCTGAAATAATGAATGTAGTCCTCTTAATTCTTGCTTCTAAAGCATACGCAAGCAGAAATTTCAATGTACAATGATGTTTTTAAAAAAACAGTCAAAATGTGCTCCACTCGGGCTGAAAACGCTTGTTTGGGACATGACATTAATGTTGACTATAAATCATAAACTAAGCATTTTTCAGCTGAAATAATGAATGTAGTCCTCTTAATTCTTGCTTCTAAAGCATACGCAAGCAGAAATTTCAATGTACAATGATGTTTTTAAAAAAAACAGTCAAAATGTGCTCCACTCGGGCTGAAAACGCTGTTGGGGACATTTCATTAATGTTGACTACAAATCAAAAACTAAGCATTTTTCAGCTGAAATAATGAATGTAGTCCTCTTAATTCTTGCTTCTAAAGCATTCGCAAGCAGAAATTTCAATGTACAATGATGTTTTTAAAAAAACAGTCAAAATGTGCTCCACTCGGGCTGAAAACGCTGTTGGGGACATTTCATTAATGTTGACTATAAATCATAAACTAAGCATTTTTCAGCTGAAATAATGAATGTAGTCCTCTTAATTCTTGCTTCTAAAGCATACGCAAGCAGAAATTTCAATGTACAATGATGTTTTTAAAAAAACGGTCAAAATGTGCTCCACTCGGGCTGAAAACGCTTGTTTGGGACATTACATTAATGTTGACTATAAATCATAAACTAAGCATTTTTCAGCTGAAATAATGAATGTAGTCCTCTTAATTCTTGCTTCTAAAGCATACGCAAACAGAAATTTCAATGTACAATGATGTTTTTTAAAAAACGGTCAAAATGTGCTCCACTCGGGCTGAAAACGCTTGTTCGGAACATTTCCTTAATGTTGACTATAAATCATAAACTAAGCATTTTTCAGCTGAAATAATGAATGTAGTCCTCTTAATTCTTGCTTCTAAAGCATACGCAAGCAGAAATTTCAATGTACAATGATGTTTTTAAAAAAAACAGTCAAAATGCGCTCCACTCGGGCTGAAAACGCTGTTGGGGACATTTCATTAATGTTGACTACAAATCAAAAACTAAGCATTTTTCAGCTGAAATAATGAATGTAGTCCTCTTAATTCTTGCTTCTAAAGCATACGCAAGCAGAAATTTCAATGTACAATGATGTTTTTAAAAAAAGGGTCAAAATGTGCTCCACTCGGGCTGAAAACGCTTGTTTGGAACATTTCATTAATGTTGACTATAAATCATAAACTAAGCATTTTTCAGCTGAAATAATGAATGTAGTCCTCTTAATTCTTGCTTCTAAAGCATACGCAAGCAGAAATTTCAATGTACAATGATGTTTTTAAAAAAACAGTCAAAATGTGCTCCACTCGGGCTGAAAACGCTTGTTTGGGACATGACATTAATGTTGACTATAAATCATAAACTAAGCATTTTTCAGCTGAAATAATGAATGTAGTCCTCTTAATTCTTGCTTCTAAAGCATACGCAAGCAGAAATTTCAATGTACAATGATGTTTTTAAAAAAACAGTCAAAATGTGCTCCACTCGGGCTGAAAACGCTTGTTTGGGACATTACATTAATGTTGACTATAAATCATAAACTAAGCATTTTTCAGCTGAAATAATGAATGTAGTCCTCTTAATTCTTGCTTCTAAAGCATACGCAAAAAGAAATTTCAATGTACAATGATGTTTTTTTAAAAAACGGTCAAAATGTGCTCCACTCGGGCTGAAAACGCTTGTTCGGAACATTTCCTTAATGTTGACTATAAATCATAAACTAAGCATTTTTCAGCTGAAATAATGAATGTAGTCCTCTTAATTCTTGCTTCTAAAGCATACGCAAGCAGAAATTTCAATGTACAATGATGTTTTTAAAAAAAACAGTCAAAATGCGCTCCACTCGGGCTGAAAACGCTGTTGGGGACATTTCATTAATGTTGACTACAAATCAAAAACTAAGCATTTTTCAGCTGAAATAATGAATGTAGTCCTCTTAATTCTTGCTTCTAAAGCATACGCAAGCAGAAATTTCAATGTACAATGATGTTTTTAAAAAAAGGGTCAAAATGTGCTCCACTCGGGCTGAAAACGCTTGTTTGGAACATTTCATTAATGTTGACTATAAATCATAAACTAAGCATTTTTCAGCTGAAATAATGAATGTAGTCCTCTTAATTCTTGCTTCTAAAGCATACGCAAGCAGAAATTTCAATGTACAATGATGTTTTTAAAAAAACAGTCAAAATGTGCTCCACTCGGGCTGAAAACGCTGTTGGGGACATGACATTAATGTTGACTATAAATCATAAACTAAGCATTTTTCAGCTGAAATAATGAATGTAGTCCTCTTAATTCTTGCTTCTAAAGCATACGCAAGCAGAAATTTCAATGTACAATGATGTTTTTAAAAAAAGGGTCAAAATGTGCTCCACTCGGGCTGAAAACGCTGTTGGGGACATTTCATTAATGTTGACTACAAATCAAAAACTAAGCATTTTTCAGCTGAAATAATGAATGTAGTCCTCTTAATTCTTGCTTCTAAAGCATACGCAAGCAGAAATTTCAATGTACAATGATGTTTTTAAAAAAAGGGTCAAAATGTGCTCCACTCGGGCTGAAAACGCTTGTTTGGAACATTTCATTAATGTTGACTATAAATCATAAACTAAGCATTTTTCAGCTGAAATAATGAATGTAGTCCTCTTAATTCTTGCTTCTAAAGCATACGCAAGCAGAAATTTCAATGTACAATGATGTTTTTAAAAAAACAGTCAAAATGTGCTCCACTCGGGCTGAAAACGCTTGTTTGGGACATGACATTAATGTTGACTATAAATCATAAACTAAGCATTTTTCAGCTGAAATAATGAATGTAGTCCTCTTAATTCTTGCTTCTAAAGCATACGCAAGCAGAAATTTCAATGTACAATGATGTTTTTAAAAAAACAGTCAAAATGTGCTCCACTCGGGCTGAAAACGCTTGTTTGGGACATTACATTAATGTTGACTATAAATCATAAACTAAGCATTTTTCAGCTGAAATAATGAATGTAGTCCTCTTAATTCTTGCTTCTAAAGCATACGCAAAAAGAAATTTCAATGTACAATGATGTTTTTTAAAAAACGGTCAAAATGTGCTCCACTCGGGCTGAAAACGCTTGTTCGGAACATTTCCTTAATGTTGACTATAAATCATAAACTAAGCATTTTTCAGCTGAAATAATGAATGTAGTCCTCTTAATTCTTGCTTCTAAAGCATACGCAAGCAGAAATTTCAATGTACAATGATGTTTTTAAAAAAAACAGTCAAAATGCGCTCCACTCGGGCTGAAAACGCTGTTGGGGACATTTCATTAATGTTGACTACAAATCAAAAACTAAGCATTTTTCAGCTGAAATAATGAATGTAGTCCTCTTAATTCTTGCTTCTAAAGCATACGCAAGCAGAAATTTCAATGTACAATGATGTTTTTAAAAAAAGGGTCAAAATGTGCTCCACTCGGGCTGAAAACGCTTGTTTGGAACATTTCATTAATGTTGACTATAAATCATAAACTAAGCATTTTTCAGCTGAAATAATGAATGTAGTCCTCTTAATTCTTGCTTCTAAAGCATACGCAAGCAGAAATTTCAATGTACAATGATGTTTTTAAAAAAACAGTCAAAATGTGCTCCACTCGGGCTGAAAACGCTTGTTTGGGACATGACATTAATGTTGACTATAAATCATAAACTAAGCATTTTTCAGCTGAAATAATGAATGTAGTCCTCTTAATTCTTGCTTCTAAAGCATACGCAAGCAGAAATTTCAATGTACAATGATGTTTTTAAAAAAAGGGTCAAAATGTGCTCCACTCGGGCTGAAAACGCTTGTTTGGAACATTTCCTTAATGTTGACTATAAATCATAAACTAAGCATTTTTCAGCTGAAATAATGAATGTAGTCCTCTTAATTCTTGCTTCTAAAGCATACGCAAGCAGAAATTTCAATGTACAATGATGTTTTTAAAAAAACAGTCAAAATGTGCTCCACTCGGGCTGAAAACGCTTGTTTGGGACATGACATTAATGTTGACTATAAATCATAAACTAAGCATTTTTCAGCTGAAATAATGAATGTAGTCCTCTTAATTCTTGCTTCTAAAGCATACGCAAGCAGAAATTTCAATGTACAATGATGTTTTTAAAAAAACAGTCAAAATGTGCTCCACTCGGGCTGAAAACGCTGTTGGGGACATTTCATTAATGTTGACTATAAATCATAAACTAAGCATTTTTCAGCTGAAATAATGAATGTAGTCCTCTTAATTCTTGCTTCTAAAGCATACGCAAGCAGAAATTTCAATGTACAATGATGTTTTTAAAAAAACAGTCAAAATGTGCTCCACTCGGGCTGAAAACGCTGTTGGGGACATTTCATTAATGTTGACTATAAATCATAAACTAAGCATTTTTCAGCTGAAATAATGAATGTAGTCCTCTTAATTCTTGCTTCTAAAGCATACGCAAGCAGAAATTTCAATGTACAATGATGTTTTTAAAAAAACAGTCAAAATGTGCTCCACTCGGGCTGAAAACGCTTGTTTGGGACATGACATTAATGTTGACTATAAATCATAAACTAAGCATTTTTCAGCTGAAATAATGAATGTAGTCCTCTTAATTCTTGCTTCTAAAGCATACGCAAACAGAAATTTCAATGTACAATGATGTTTTTAAAAAAACGGTCAAAATGTGCTCCACTCGGGCTGAAAACGCTTGTTCGGAACATTTCCTTAATGTTGATTATAAATCATAAACTAAGCATTTTTCAGCTGAAATAATGAATGTAGTCCTCTTAATTCTTGCTTCTAAAGCATACGCAAGCAGAAATTTCAATGTACAATGATGTTTTTAAAAAAAACAGTCAAAATGCGCTCCACTCGGGCTGAAAACGCTGTTGGGGACATTTCATTAATGTTGACTATAAATCATAAACTAAGCATTTTTCAGCTGAAATAATGAATGTAGTCCTCTTAATTCTTGCTTCTAAAGCATACGCAAGCAGAAATTTCAATGTACAATGATGTTTTTAAAAAAAACAGTCAAAATGCGCTCCACTCGGGCTGAAAACGCTGTTGGGGACATTTCATTAATGTTGACTACAAATCAAAAACTAAGCATTTTTCAGCTGAAATAATGAATGTAGTCCTCTTAATTCTTGCTTCTAAAGCATACGCAAGCAGAAATTTCAATGTACAATGATGTTTTTAAAAAAAACAGTCAAAATGTGTTCCACTCGGGCTGAAAACGCTGTTGGGGACATTTCATTAATGTTGACTACAAATCAAAAACTAAGCATTTTTCAGCTGAAATAATGAATGTAGTCCTCTTAATTCTTGCTTCTAAAGCATTCGCAAGCAGAAATTTCAATGTACAATGATGTTTTTAAAAAAACAGTCAAAATGTGCTCCACTCGGGCTGAAAACGCTGTTGGGGACATTTCATTAATGTTGACTATAAATCATAAACTAAGCATTTTTCAGCTGAAATAATGAATGTAGTCCTCTTAATTCTTGCTTCTAAAGCATACGCAAGCAGAAATTTCAATGTACAATGATGTTTTTAAAAAAACAGTCAAAATGTGCTCCACTCGGGCTGAAAACGCTTGTTTGGGACATGACATTAATGTTGACTATAAATCATAAACTAAGCATTTTTCAGCTGAAATAATGAATGTAGTCCTCTTAATTCTTGCTTCTAAAGCATACGCAAGCAGAAATTTCAATGTACAATGATGTTTTTAAAAAAACGGTCAAAATGTGCTCCACTCGGGCTGAAAACGCTTGTTCGGAACATTTCCTTAATGTTGACTATATATCATAAACTAAGCATTTTTCAGCTGAAATAATGAATGTAGTCCTCTTAATTCTTGCTTCTAAAGCATACGCAAGCAGAAATTTCAATGTACAATGATGTTTTTAAAAAAAACAGTCAAAATGCGCTCCACTCGGGCTGAAAACGCTGTTGGGGACATTTCATTAATGTTGACTATAAATCATAAACTAAGCATTTTTCAGCTGAAATAATGAATGTAGTCCTCTTAATTCTTGCTTCTAAAGCATACGCAAGCAGAAATTTCAATGTACAATGATGTTTTTAAAAAAACGGTCAAAATGTGCTCCACTCGGGCTGAAAACGCTTGTTCGGAACATTTCCTTAATGTTGACTATAAATCATAAACTAAGCATTTTTCAGCTGAAATAATGAATGTAGTCCTCTTAATTCTTGCTTCTAAAGCATACGCAAGCAGAAATTTCAATGTACAATGATGTTTTTAAAAAAAACAGTCAAAATGTGCTCCACTCGGGCTGAAAACGCTGTTGGGGACATTTCATTAATGTTGACTACAAATCAAAAACTAAGCATTTTTCAGCTGAAATAATGAATGTAGTCCTCTTAATTCTTGCTTCTAAAGCATTCGCAAGCAGAAATTTCAATGTACAATGATGTTTTTAAAAAAACAGTCAAAATGTGCTCCACTCGGGCTGAAAACGCTGTTGGGGACATTTCATTAATGTTGACTATAAATCATAAACTAAGCATTTTTCAGCTGAAATAATGAATGTAGTCCTCTTAATTCTTGCTTCTAAAGCATACGCAAGCAGAAATTTCAATGTACAATGATGTTTTTAAAAAAACGGTCAAAATGTGCTCCACTCGGGCTGAAAACGCTTGTTTGGGACATTACATTAATGTTGACTATAAATCATAAACTAAGCATTTTTCAGCTGAAATAATGAATGTAGTCCTCTTAATTCTTGCTTCTGAAGCATACGCAAACAGAAATTTCAATGTACAATGATGTTTTTTAAAAAACGGTCAAAATGTGCTCCACTCGGGCTGAAAACGCTTGTTCGGAACATTTCCTTAATGTTGACTATAAATCATAAACTAAGCATTTTTCAGCTGAAATAATGAATGTAGTCCTCTTAATTCTTGCTTCTAAAGCATACGCAAGCAGAAATTTCAATGTACAATGATGTTTTTAAAAAAAACAGTCAAAATGCGCTCCACTCGGGCTGAAAACGCTGTTGGGGACATTTCATTAATGTTGACTACAAATCAAAAACTAAGCATTTTTCAGCTGAAATAATGAATGTAGTCCTCTTAATTCTTGCTTCTAAAGCATACGCAAGCAGAAATTTCAATGTACAATGATGTTTTTAAAAAAAGGGTCAAAATGTGCTCCACTCGGGCTGAAAACGCTTGTTTGGAACATTTCATTAATGTTGACTATAAATCATAAACTAAGCATTTTTCAGCTGAAATAATGAATGTAGTCCTCTTAATTCTTGCTTCTAAAGCATACGCAAGCAGAAATTTCAATGTACAATGATGTTTTTAAAAAAACAGTCAAAATGTGCTCCACTCGGGCTGAAAACGCTTGTTTGGGACATGACATTAATGTTGACTATAAATCATAAACTAAGCATTTTTCAGCTGAAATAATGAATGTAGTCCTCTTAATTCTTGCTTCTAAAGCATACGCAAGCAGAAATTTCAATGTACAATGATGTTTTTAAAAAAAACAGTCAAAATGTGCTCCACTCGGGCTGAAAACGCTGTTGGGGACATTTCATTAATGTTGACTACAAATCAAAAACTAAGCATTTTTCAGCTGAAATAATGAATGTAGTCCTCTTAATTCTTGCTTCTAAAGCATTCGCAAGCAGAAATTTCAATGTACAATGATGTTTTTAAAAAAACAGTCAAAATGTGCTCCACTCGGGCTGAAAACGCTGTTGGGGACATTTCATTAATGTTGACTATAAATCATAAACTAAGCATTTTTCAGCTGAAATAATGAATGTAGTCCTCTTAATTCTTGCTTCTAAAGCATACGCAAGCAGAAATTTCAATGTACAATGATGTTTTTAAAAAAACGGTCAAAATGTGCTCCACTCGGGCTGAAAACGCTTGTTTGGGACATTACATTAATGTTGACTATAAATCATAAACTAAGCATTTTTCAGCTGAAATAATGAATGTAGTCCTCTTAATTCTTGCTTCTAAAGCATACGCAAACAGAAATTTCAATGTACAATGATGTTTTTTAAAAAACGGTCAAAATGTGCTCCACTCGGGCTGAAAACGCTTGTTCGGAACATTTCCTTAATGTTGACTATAAATCATAAACTAAGCATTTTTCAGCTGAAATAATGAATGTAGTCCTCTTAATTCTTGCTTCTAAAGCATACGCAAGCAGAAATTTCAATGTACAATGATGTTTTTAAAAAAAACAGTCAAAATGCGCTCCACTCGGGCTGAAAACGCTGTTGGGGACATTTCATTAATGTTGACTACAAATCAAAAACTAAGCATTTTTCAGCTGAAATAATGAATGTAGTCCTCTTAATTCTTGCTTCTAAAGCATACGCAAGCAGAAATTTCAATGTACAATGATGTTTTTAAAAAAAGGGTCAAAATGTGCTCCACTCGGGCTGAAAACGCTTGTTTGGAACATTTCATTAATGTTGACTATAAATCATAAACTAAGCATTTTTCAGCTGAAATAATGAATGTAGTCCTCTTAATTCTTGCTTCTAAAGCATACGCAAGCAGAAATTTCAATGTACAATGATGTTTTTAAAAAAACAGTCAAAATGTGCTCCACTCGGGCTGAAAACGCTTGTTTGGGACATGACATTAATGTTGACTATAAATCATAAACTAAGCATTTTTCAGCTGAAATAATGAATGTAGTCCTCTTAATTCTTGCTTCTAAAGCATACGCAAGCAGAAATTTCAATGTACAATGATGTTTTTAAAAAAACAGTCAAAATGTGCTCCACTCGGGCTGAAAACGCTTGTTTGGGACATTACATTAATGTTGACTATAAATCATAAACTAAGCATTTTTCAGCTGAAATAATGAATGTAGTCCTCTTAATTCTTGCTTCTAAAGCATACGCAAAAAGAAATTTCAATGTACAATGATGTTTTTTTAAAAAACGGTCAAAATGTGCTCCACTCGGGCTGAAAACGCTTGTTCGGAACATTTCCTTAATGTTGACTATAAATCATAAACTAAGCATTTTTCAGCTGAAATAATGAATGTAGTCCTCTTAATTCTTGCTTCTAAAGCATACGCAAGCAGAAATTTCAATGTACAATGATGTTTTTAAAAAAAACAGTCAAAATGCGCTCCACTCGGGCTGAAAACGCTGTTGGGGACATTTCATTAATGTTGACTACAAATCAAAAACTAAGCATTTTTCAGCTGAAATAATGAATGTAGTCCTCTTAATTCTTGCTTCTAAAGCATACGCAAGCAGAAATTTCAATGTACAATGATGTTTTTAAAAAAAGGGTCAAAATGTGCTCCACTCGGGCTGAAAACGCTTGTTTGGAACATTTCATTAATGTTGACTATAAATCATAAACTAAGCATTTTTCAGCTGAAATAATGAATGTAGTCCTCTTAATTCTTGCTTCTAAAGCATACGCAAGCAGAAATTTCAATGTACAATGATGTTTTTAAAAAAACAGTCAAAATGTGCTCCACTCGGGCTGAAAACGCTGTTGGGGACATGACATTAATGTTGACTATAAATCATAAACTAAGCATTTTTCAGCTGAAATAATGAATGTAGTCCTCTTAATTCTTGCTTCTAAAGCATACGCAAGCAGAAATTTCAATGTACAATGATGTTTTTAAAAAAAGGGTCAAAATGTGCTCCACTCGGGCTGAAAACGCTGTTGGGGACATTTCATTAATGTTGACTACAAATCAAAAACTAAGCATTTTTCAGCTGAAATAATGAATGTAGTCCTCTTAATTCTTGCTTCTAAAGCATACGCAAGCAGAAATTTCAATGTACAATGATGTTTTTAAAAAAAGGGTCAAAATGTGCTCCACTCGGGCTGAAAACGCTTGTTTGGAACATTTCATTAATGTTGACTATAAATCATAAACTAAGCATTTTTCAGCTGAAATAATGAATGTAGTCCTCTTAATTCTTGCTTCTAAAGCATACGCAAGCAGAAATTTCAATGTACAATGATGTTTTTAAAAAAACAGTCAAAATGTGCTCCACTCGGGCTGAAAACGCTTGTTTGGGACATGACATTAATGTTGACTATAAATCATAAACTAAGCATTTTTCAGCTGAAATAATGAATGTAGTCCTCTTAATTCTTGCTTCTAAAGCATACGCAAGCAGAAATTTCAATGTACAATGATGTTTTTAAAAAAACAGTCAAAATGTGCTCCACTCGGGCTGAAAACGCTTGTTTGGGACATTACATTAATGTTGACTATAAATCATAAACTAAGCATTTTTCAGCTGAAATAATGAATGTAGTCCTCTTAATTCTTGCTTCTAAAGCATACGCAAAAAGAAATTTCAATGTACAATGATGTTTTTTAAAAAACGGTCAAAATGTGCTCCACTCGGGCTGAAAACGCTTGTTCGGAACATTTCCTTAATGTTGACTATAAATCATAAACTAAGCATTTTTCAGCTGAAATAATGAATGTAGTCCTCTTAATTCTTGCTTCTAAAGCATACGCAAGCAGAAATTTCAATGTACAATGATGTTTTTAAAAAAAACAGTCAAAATGCGCTCCACTCGGGCTGAAAACGCTGTTGGGGACATTTCATTAATGTTGACTACAAATCAAAAACTAAGCATTTTTCAGCTGAAATAATGAATGTAGTCCTCTTAATTCTTGCTTCTAAAGCATACGCAAGCAGAAATTTCAATGTACAATGATGTTTTTAAAAAAAGGGTCAAAATGTGCTCCACTCGGGCTGAAAACGCTTGTTTGGAACATTTCATTAATGTTGACTATAAATCATAAACTAAGCATTTTTCAGCTGAAATAATGAATGTAGTCCTCTTAATTCTTGCTTCTAAAGCATACGCAAGCAGAAATTTCAATGTACAATGATGTTTTTAAAAAAACAGTCAAAATGTGCTCCACTCGGGCTGAAAACGCTTGTTTGGGACATGACATTAATGTTGACTATAAATCATAAACTAAGCATTTTTCAGCTGAAATAATGAATGTAGTCCTCTTAATTCTTGCTTCTAAAGCATACGCAAGCAGAAATTTCAATGTACAATGATGTTTTTAAAAAAAGGGTCAAAATGTGCTCCACTCGGGCTGAAAACGCTTGTTTGGAACATTTCCTTAATGTTGACTATAAATCATAAACTAAACATTTTTCAGCTGAAATAATGAATGTAGTCCTCTTAATTCTTGCTTCTAAAGCATACGCAAGCAGAAATTTCAATGTACAATGATGTTTTTAAAAAAACAGTCAAAATGTGCTCCACTCGGGCTGAAAACGCTTGTTTGGGACATGACATTAATGTTGACTATAAATCATAAACTAAGCATTTTTCAGCTGAAATAATGAATGTAGTCCTCTTAATTCTTGCTTCTAAAGCATACGCAAGCAGAAATTTCAATGTACAATGATGTTTTTAAAAAAAACAGTCAAAATGTGCTCCACTCGGGCTGAAAACGCTGTTGGGGACATTTCATTAATGTTGACTACAAATCATAAACTAAACATTTTTCAGCTGAAATAATGAATGTAGTCCTCTTAATTCTTGCTTCTAAAGCATACGCAAGCAGAAATTTCAATGTACAATGATGTTTTTAAAAAAACAGTCAAAATGTGCTCCACTCGGGCTGAAAACGCTGTTGGGGACATTTCATTAATGTTGACTATAAATCATAAACTAAGCATTTTTCAGCTGAAATAATGAATGTAGTCCTCTTAATTCTTGCTTCTAAAGCATACGCAAGCAGAAATTTCAATGTACAATGATGTTTTTAAAAAAACAGTCAAAATGTGCTCCACTCGGGCTGAAAACGCTGTTGGGGACATTTCATTAATGTTGACTATAAATCATAAACTAAGCATTTTTCAGCTGAAATAATGAATGTAGTCCTCTTAATTCTTGCTTCTAAAGCATACGCAAGCAGAAATTTCAATGTACAATGATGTTTTTAAAAAAACAGTCAAAATGTGCTCCACTCGGGCTGAAAACGCTTGTTTGGGACATGACATTAATGTTGACTATAAATCATAAACTAAGCATTTTTCAGCTGAAATAATGAATGTAGTCCTCTTAATTCTTGCTTCTAAAGCATACGCAAACAGAAATTTCAATGTACAATGATGTTTTTAAAAAAACGGTCAAAATGTGCTCCACTCGGGCTGAAAACGCTTGTTCGGAACATTTCCTTAATGTTGACTATAAATCATAAACTAAGCATTTTTCAGCTGAAATAATGAATGTAGTCCTCTTAATTCTTGCTTCTAAAGCATACGCAAGCAGAAATTTCAATGTACAATGATGTTTTTAAAAAAAACAGTCAAAATGCGCTCCACTCGGGCTGAAAACGCTGTTGGGGACATTTCATTAATGTTGACTATAAATCATAAACTAAGCATTTTTCAGCTGAAATAATGAATGTAGTCCTCTTAATTCTTGCTTCTAAAGCATACGCAAGCAGAAATTTCAATGTACAATGATGTTTTTAAAAAAAACAGTCAAAATGCGCTCCACTCGGGCTGAAAACGCTTGTTCGGAACATTTCCTTAATGTTGACTATAAATCATAAACTAAGCATTTTTCAGCTGAAATAATGAATGTAGTCCTCTTAATTCTTGCTTCTAAAGCATACGCAAGCAGAAATTTCAATGTACAATGATGTTTTTAAAAAAAACAGTCAAAATGTGTTTCCACTCGGGCTGAAAACGCTGTTGGGGACATTTCATTAATGTTGACTACAAATCAAAAACTAAGCATTTTTCAGCTGAAATAATGAATGTAGTCCTCTTAATTCTTGCTTCTAAAGCATTCGCAAGCAGAAATTTCAATGTACAATGATGTTTTTAAAAAAACAGTCAAAATGTGCTCCACTCGGGCTGAAAACGCTGTTGGGGACATTTCATTAATGTTGACTATAAATCATAAACTAAGCATTTTTCAGCTGAAATAATGAATGTAGTCCTCTTAATTCTTGCTTCTAAAGCATACGCAAGCAGAAATTTCAATGTACAATGATGTTTTTAAAAAAACGGTCAAAATGTGCTCCACTCGGGCTGAAAACGCTTGTTTGGGACATTACATTAATGTTGACTATAAATCATAAACTAAGCATTTTTCAGCTGAAATAATGAATGTAGTCCTCTTAATTCTTGCTTCTAAAGCATACGCAAACAGAAATTTCAATGTACAATGATGTTTTTTAAAAAACGGTCAAAATGTGCTCCACTCGGGCTGAAAACGCTTGTTCGGAACATTTCCTTAATGTTGACTATAAATCATAAACTAAGCATTTTTCAGCTGAAATAATGAATGTAGTCCTCTTAATTCTTGCTTCTAAAGCATACGCAAGCAGAAATTTCAATGTACAATGATGTTTTTAAAAAAAACAGTCAAAATGCGCTCCACTCGGGCTGAAAACGCTGTTGGGGACATTTCATTAATGTTGACTACAAATCAAAAACTAAGCATTTTTCAGCTGAAATAATGAATGTAGTCCTCTTAATTCTTGCTTCTAAAGCATACGCAAGCAGAAATTTCAATGTACAATGATGTTTTTAAAAAAAGGGTCAAAATGTGCTCCACTCGGGCTGAAAACGCTTGTTTGGAACATTTCATTAATGTTGACTATAAATCATAAACTAAGCATTTTTCAGCTGAAATAATGAATGTAGTCCTCTTAATTCTTGCTTCTAAAGCATACGCAAGCAGAAATTTCAATGTACAATGATGTTTTTAAAAAAACAGTCAAAATGTGCTCCACTCGGGCTGAAAACGCTTGTTTGGGACATGACATTAATGTTGACTATAAATCATAAACTAAGCATTTTTCAGCTGAAATAATGAATGTAGTCCTCTTAATTCTTGCTTCTAAAGCATACGCAAGCAGAAATTTCAATGTACAATGATGTTTTTAAAAAAACAGTCAAAATGTGCTCCACTCGGGCTGAAAACGCTTGTTTGGGACATTACATTAATGTTGACTATAAATCATAAACTAAGCATTTTTCAGCTGAAATAATGAATGTAGTCCTCTTAATTCTTGCTTCTAAAGCATACGCAAAAAGAAATTTCAATGTACAATGATGTTTTTTAAAAAACGGTCAAAATGTGCTCCACTCGGGCTGAAAACGCTTGTTCGGAACATTTCCTTAATGTTGACTATAAATCATAAACTAAGCATTTTTCAGCTGAAATAATGAATGTAGTCCTCTTAATTCTTGCTTCTAAAGCATACGCAAGCAGAAATTTCAATGTACAATGATGTTTTTAAAAAAAACAGTCAAAATGCGCTCCACTCGGGCTGAAAACGCTGTTGGGGACATTTCATTAATGTTGACTACAAATCAAAAACTAAGCATTTTTCAGCTGAAATAATGAATGTAGTCCTCTTAATTCTTGCTTCTAAAGCATACGCAAGCAGAAATTTCAATGTACAATGATGTTTTTAAAAAAAGGGTCAAAATGTGCTCCACTCGGGCTGAAAACGCTTGTTTGGAACATTTCATTAATGTTGACTATAAATCATAAACTAAGCATTTTTCAGCTGAAATAATGAATGTAGTCCTCTTAATTCTTGCTTCTAAAGCATACGCAAGCAGAAATTTCAATGTACAATGATGTTTTTAAAAAAACAGTCAAAATGTGCTCCACTCGGGCTGAAAACGCTGTTGGGGACATGACATTAATGTTGACTATAAATCATAAACTAAGCATTTTTCAGCTGAAATAATGAATGTAGTCCTCTTAATTCTTGCTTCTAAAGCATACGCAAGCAGAAATTTCAATGTACAATGATGTTTTTAAAAAAAGGGTCAAAATGTGCTCCACTCGGGCTGAAAACGCTGTTGGGGACATTTCATTAATGTTGACTACAAATCAAAAACTAAGCATTTTTCAGCTGAAATAATGAATGTAGTCCTCTTAATTCTTGCTTCTAAAGCATACGCAAGCAGAAATTTCAATGTACAATGATAGATAGATAGATAGATAGATGATAGATAGATACTTTATTCATCCCCGTAGGGAAATTCACATTACCAGCAGTATCCTCAAGTCGAGATATAAAATATGAGAAATAAAGTACACAAGATACACATAAGTCCAGTACAGAAGTATACTTAAGGTGCTTGTTAACAGTGTAAACAGAATAGTGTGAATCGTTGGAGTGATGTTTTTAAAAAAAGGGTCAAAATGTGCTCCACTCGGGCTGAAAACGCTTGTTTGGAACATTTCATTAATGTTGACTATAAATCATAAACTAAGCATTTTTCAGCTGAAATAATGAATGTAGTCCTCTTAATTCTTGCTTCTAAAGCATACGCAAGCAGAAATTTCAATGTACAATGATGTTTTTAAAAAAACAGTCAAAATATGCTCCACTCGGGCTGAAAACGCTTGTTTGGGACATGACATTAATGTTGACTATAAATCATAAACTAAGCATTTTTCAGCTGAAATAATGAATGTAGTCCTCTTAATTCTTGCTTCTAAAGCATACGCAAGCAGAAATTTCAATGTACAATGATGTTTTTAAAAAAACAGTCAAAATGTGCTCCACTCGGGCTGAAAACGCTTGTTTGGGACATTACATTAATGTTGACTATAAATCATAAACTAAGCATTTTTCAGCTGAAATAATGAATGTAGTCCTCTTAATTCTTGCTTCTAAAGCATACGCAAAAAGAAATTTCAATGTACAATGATGTTTTTTAAAAAACGGTCAAAATGTGCTCCACTCGGGCTGAAAACGCTTGTTCGGAACATTTCCTTAATGTTGACTATAAATCATAAACTAAGCATTTTTCAGCTGAAATAATGAATGTAGTCCTCTTAATTCTTGCTTCTAAAGCATACGCAAGCAGAAATTTCAATGTACAATGATGTTTTTAAAAAAAACAGTCAAAATGCGCTCCACTCGGGCTGAAAACGCTGTTGGGGACATTTCATTAATGTTGACTACAAATCAAAAACTAAGCATTTTTCAGCTGAAATAATGAATGTAGTCCTCTTAATTCTTGCTTCTAAAGCATACGCAAGCAGAAATTTCAATGTACAATGATGTTTTTAAAAAAAGGGTCAAAATGTGCTCCACTCGGGCTGAAAACGCTTGTTTGGAACATTTCATTAATGTTGACTATAAATCATAAACTAAGCATTTTTCAGCTGAAATAATGAATGTAGTCCTCTTAATTCTTGCTTCTAAAGCATACGCAAGCAGAAATTTCAATGTACAATGATGTTTTTAAAAAAACAGTCAAAATGTGCTCCACTCGGGCTGAAAACGCTTGTTTGGGACATGACATTAATGTTGACTATAAATCATAAACTAAGCATTTTTCAGCTGAAATAATGAATGTAGTCCTCTTAATTCTTGCTTCTAAAGCATAGGCAAGCAGAAATTTCAATGTACAATGATGTTTTTAAAAAAAGGGTCAAAATGTGCTCCACTCGGGCTGAAAACGCTTGTTTGGAACATTTCATTAATGTTGACTATAAATCATAAACTAAGCATTTTTCAGCTGAAATAATGAATGTAGTCCTCTTAATTCTTGCTTCTAAAGCATACGCAAGCAGAAATTTCAATGTACAATGATGTTTTTAAAAAAACAGTCAAAATGTGCTCCACTCGGGCTGAAAACGCTTGTTTGGGACATGACATTAATGTTGACTATAAATCATAAACTAAGCATTTTTCAGCTGAAATAATGAATGTAGTCCTCTTAATTCTTGCTTCTAAAGCATACGCAAGCAGAAATTTCAATGTACAATGATGTTTTTAAAAAAAGGGTCAAAATGTGCTCCACTCGGGCTGAAAACGCTTGTTTGGAACATTTCCTTAATGTTGACTATAAATCATAAACTAAGCATTTTTCAGCTGAAATAATGAATGTAGTCCTCTTAATTCTTGCTTCTAAAGCATACGCAAGCAGAAATTTCAATGTACAATGATGTTTTTAAAAAAACAGTCAAAATGTGCTCCACTCGGGCTGAAAACGCTTGTTTGGGACATGACATTAATGTTGACTATAAATCATAAACTAAGCATTTTTCAGCTGAAATAATGAATGTAGTCCTCTTAATTCTTGCTTCTAAAGCATACGCAAGCAGAAATTTCAATGTACAATGATGTTTTTAAAAAAACAGTCAAAATGTGCTCCACTCGGGCTGAAAACGCTGTTGGGGACATTTCATTAATGTTGACTATAAATCATAAACTAAGCATTTTTCAGCTGAAATAATGAATGTAGTCCTCTTAATTCTTGCTTCTAAAGCATACGCAAGCAGAAATTTCAATGTACAATGATGTTTTTAAAAAAACAGTCAAAATGTGCTCCACTCGGGCTGAAAACGCTGTTGGGGACATTTCATTAATGTTGACTATAAATCATAAACTAAGCATTTTTCAGCTGAAATAATGAATGTAGTCCTCTTAATTCTTGCTTCTAAAACATACGCAAGCAGAAATTTCAATGTACAATGATGTTTTTAAAAAAACAGTCAAAATGTGCTCCACTCGGGCTGAAAACGCTTGTTTGGGACATTACATTAATGTTGACTATAAATCATAAACTAAGCATTTTTCAGCTGAAATAATGAATGTAGTCCTCTTAATTCTTGCTTCTAAAGCATACGCAAACAGAAATTTCAATGTACAATGATGTTTTTAAAAAAACGGTCAAAATGTGCTCCACTCGGGCTGAAAACGCTTGTTCGGAACATTTCCTTAATGTTGACTATAAATCATAAACTAAGCATTTTTCAGCTGAAATAATGAATGTAGTCCTCTTAATTCTTGCTTCTAAAGCATACGCAAGCAGAAATTTCAATGTACAATGATGTTTTTAAAAAAAACAGTCAAAATGCGCTCCACTCGGGCTGAAAACGCTGTTGGGGACATTTCATTAATGTTGACTATAAATCATAAACTAAGCATTTTTCAGCTGAAATAATGAATGTAGTCCTCTTAATTCTTGCTTCTAAAGCATACGCAAGCAGAAATTTCAATGTACAATGATGTTTTTAAAAAAAATAGTCAAAATGCGCTCCACTCGGGCTGAAAACGCTGTTGGGGACATTTCATTAATGTTGACTACAAATCAAAAACTAAGCATTTTTCAGCTGAAATAATGAATGTAGTCCTCTTAATTCTTGCTTCTAAAGCATACGCAAGCAGAAATTTCAATGTACAATGATATTTTTAAAAAAAGGGTCAAAATGTGCTCCACTCGGGCTGAAAACGCTTGTTTGGAACATTTCATTAATGTTGACTATAAATCATAAACTAAGCATTTTTCAGCTGAAATAATGAATGTAGTCCTCTTAATTCTTGCTTCTAAAGCATACGCAAGCAGAAATTTCAATGTACAATGATGTTTTTAAAAAAACAGTCAAAATGTGCTCCACTCGGGCTGAAAACGCTTGTTTGGGACATCACATTAATGTTGACTATAAATCATAAACTAAGCATTTTTCAGCTGAAATAATGAATGTAGTCCTCTTAATTCTTGCTTCTAAAGCATACGCAAGCAGAAATTTCAATGTACAATGATGTTTTTAAAAAAACAGTCAAAATGTGCTCCACTCGGGCTGAAAACGCTTGTTTGGGACATTACATTAATGTTGACTATAAATCATAAACTAAGCATTTTTCAGCTGAAATAATGAATGTAGTCCTCTTAATTCTTGCTTCTAAAGCATACGCAAAAAGAAATTTCAATGTACAATGATGTTTTTTAAAAAACGGTCAAAATGTGCTCCACTCGGGCTGAAAACGCTTGTTCGGAACATTTCCTTAATGTTGACTATAAATCATAAACTAAGCATTTTTCAGCTGAAATAATGAATGTAGTCCTCTTAATTCTTGCTTCTAAAGCATACGCAAGCAGAAATTTCAATGTACAATGATGTTTTTAAAAAAAACAGTCAAAATGTGCTCCACTCGGGCTGAAAACGCTGTTGGGGACATTTCATTAATGTTGACTATAAATCATAAACTAAGCATTTTTCAGCTGAAATAATGAATGTAGTCCTCTTAATTCTTGCTTCTAAAGCATACGCAAGCAGAAATTTCAATGTACAATGATGTTTTTAAAAAAACAGTCAAAATGTGCTCCACTCGGGCTGAAAACGCTTGTTTGGGACATGACATTAATGTTGACTATAAATCATAAACTAAGCATTTTTCAGCTGAAATAATGAATGTAGTCCTCTTAATTCTTGCTTCTAAAGCATACGCAAGCAGAAATTTCAATGTACAATGATGTTTTTAAAAAAACAGTCAAAATGTGCTCCACTCGGGCTGAAAACGCTTGTTTGGGACATTACATTAATGTTGACTATAAATCATAAACTAAGCATTTTTCAGCTGAAATAATGAATGTAGTCCTCTTAATTCTTGCTTCTAAAGCATACGCAAAAAGAAATTTCAATGTACAATGATGTTTTTTAAAAAACGGTCAAAATGTGCTCCACTCGGGCTGAAAACGCTTGTTCGGAACATTTCCTTAATGTTGACTATAAATCATAAACTAAGCATTTTTCAGCTGAAATAATGAATGTAGTCCTCTTAATTCTTGCTTCTAAAGCATACGCAAGCAGAAATTTCAATGTACAATGATGTTTTTAAAAAAAACAGTCAAAATGCGCTCCACTCGGGCTGAAAACGCTGTTGGGGACATTTCATTAATGTTGACTACAAATCAAAAACTAAGCATTTTTCAGCTGAAATAATGAATGTAGTCCTCTTAATTCTTGCTTCTAAAGCATACGCAAGCAGAAATTTCAATGTACAATGATGTTTTTAAAAAAAGGGTCAAAATGTGCTCCACTCGGGCTGAAAACGCTTGTTTGGGACATGACATTAATGTTGACTATAAATCATAAACTAAGCATTTTTCAGCTGAAATAATGAATGTAGTCCTCTTAATTCTTGCTTCTAAAGCATACGCAAGCAGAAATTTCAATGTACAATGATGTTTTTAAAAAAAGGGTCAAAATGTGCTCCACTCGGGCTGAAAACGCTTGTTTGGAACATTTCATTAATGTTGACTATAAATCATAAACTAAGCATTTTTCAGCTGAAATAATGAATGTAGTCCTCTTAATTCTTGCTTCTAAAGCATACGCAAGCAGAAATTTCAATGTACAATGATGTTTTTAAAAAAACAGTCAAAATGTGCTCCACTCGGGCTGAAAACGCTTGTTTGGGACATGACATTAATGTTGACTATAAATCATAAACTAAGCATTTTTCAGCTGAAATAATGAATGTAGTCCTCTTAATTCTTGCTTCTAAAGCATACGCAAGCAGAAATTTCAATGTACAATGATGTTTTTAAAAAAACAGTCAAAATGTGCTCCACTCGGGCTGAAAACGCTGTTGGGGACATTTCATTAATGTTGACTATAAATCATAAACTAAGCATTTTTCAGCTGAAATAATGAATGTAGTCCTCTTAATTCTTGCTTCTAAAGCATACGCAAGCAGAAATTTCAATGTACAATGATGTTTTTAAAAAAACAGTCAAAATGTGCTCCACTCGGGCTGAAAACGCTGTTGGGGACATTTCATTAATGTTGACTATAAATCATAAACTAAGCATTTTTCAGCTGAAATAATGAATGTAGTCCTCTTAATTCTTGCTTCTAAAGCATACGCAAGCAGAAATTTCAATGTACAATGATGTTTTTAAAAAAACAGTCAAAATGTGCTCCACTCGGGCTGAAAACGCTTGTTTGGGACATTACATTAATGTTGACTATAAATCATAAACTAAGCATTTTTCAGCTGAAATAATGAATGTAGTCCTCTTAATTCTTGCTTCTAAAGCATACGCAAACAGAAATTTCAATGTACAATGATGTTTTTAAAAAAACGGTCAAAATGTGCTCCACTCGGGCTGAAAACGCTTGTTCGGAACATTTCCTTAATGTTGACTATAAATCATAAACTAAGCATTTTTCAGCTGAAATAATGAATGTAGTCCTCTTAATTCTTGCTTCTAAAGCATACGCAAGCAGAAATTTCAATGTACAATGATGTTTTTAAAAAAAACAGTCAAAATGCGCTCCACTCGGGCTGAAAACGCTGTTGGGGACATTTCATTAATGTTGACTATAAATCATAAACTAAGCATTTTTCAGCTGAAATAATGAATGTAGTCCTCTTAATTCTTGCTTCTAAAGCATACGCAAGCAGAAATTTCAATGTACAATGATGTTTTTAAAAAAAACAGTCAAAATGCGCTCCACTCGGGCTGAAAACGCTGTTGGGGACATTTCATTAATGTTGACTACAAATCAAAAACTAAGCATTTTTCAGCTGAAATAATGAATGTAGTCCTCTTAATTCTTGCTTCTAAAGCATACGCAAGCAGAAATTTCAATGTACAATGATGTTTTTAAAAAAAGGGTCAAAATGTGCTCCACTCGGGCTGAAAACGCTTGTTTGGAACATTTCATAAATGTTGACTATAAATCATAAACTAAGCATTTTTCAGCTGAAATAATGAATGTAGTCCTCTTAATTCTTGCTTCTAAAGCATACGCAAGCAGAAATTTCAATGTACAATGATGTTTTTAAAAAAACAGTCAAAATGTGCTCCACTCGGGCTGAAAACGCTTGTTTGGGACATGACATTAATGTTGACTATAAATCATAAACTAAGCATTTTTCAGCTGAAATAATGAATGTAGTCCTCTTAATTCTTGCTTCTAAAGCATACGCAAGCAGAAATTTCAATGTACAATGATGTTTTTAAAAAAACAGTCAAAATGTGCTCCACTCGGGCTGAAAACGCTTGTTTGGGACATTACATTAATGTTGACTATAAATCATAAACTAAGCATTTTTCAGCTGAAATAATGAATGTAGTCCTCTTAATTCTTGCTTCTAAAGCATACGCAAAAAGAAATTTCAATGTACAATGATGTTTTTTAAAAAACGGTCAAAATGTGCTCCACTCGGGCTGAAAACGCTTGTTCGGAACATTTCCTTAATGTTGACTATAAATCATAAACTAAGCATTTTTCAGCTGAAATAATGAATGTAGTCCTCTTAATTCTTGCTTCTAAAGCATACGCAAGCAGAAATTTCAATGTACAATGATGTTTTTAAAAAAAACAGTCAAAATGCGCTCCACTCGGGCTGAAAACGCTGTTGGGGACATTTCATTAATGTTGACTATAAATCATAAACTAAGCATTTTTCAGCTGAAATAATGAATGTAGTCCTCTTAATTCTTGCTTCTAAAGCATACGCAAGCAGAAATTTCAATGTACAATGATGTTTTTAAAAAAACAGTCAAAATGTGCTCCACTCGGGCTGAAAACGCTTGTTTGGGACATGACATTAATGTTGACTATAAATCATAAACTAAGCATTTTTCAGCTGAAATAATGAATGTAGTCCTCTTAATTCTTGCTTCTAAAGCATACGCAAGCAGAAATTTCAATGTACAATGATGTTTTTAAAAAAACGGTCAAAATGTGCTCCACTCGGGCTGAAAACGCTTGTTTGGAACATTTCATTAATGTTGACTATAAATCATAAACTAAGCATTTTTCAGCTGAAATAATGAATGTAGTCCTCTTAATTCTTGCTTCTAAAGCATACGCAAGCAGAAATTTCAATGTACAATGATGTTTTTAAAAAAACAGTCAAAATGTGCTCCACTCGGGCTGAAAACGCTGTTGGGGACATTTCATTAATGTTGACTATAAATCATAAACTAAGCATTTTTCAGCTGAAATAATGAATGTAGTCCTCTTAATTCTTGCTTCTAAAGCATACGCAAGCAGAAATTTCAATGTACAATGATGTTTTTAAAAAAAACAGTCAAAATGCGCTCCACTCGGGCTGAAAACGCTGTTGGGGACATTTCATTAATGTTGACTATAAATCATAAACTAAGCATTTTTCAGCTGAAATAATGAATGTAGTCCTCTTAATTCTTGCTTCTAAAGCATACGCAAGCAGAAATTTCAATGTACAATGATGTTTTTAAAAAAACGGTCAAAATGTGCTCCACTCGGGCTGAAAACGCTTGTTCGGAACATTTCCTTAATGTTGACTATAAATCATAAACTAAGCATTTTTCAGCTGAAATAATGAATGTAGTCCTCTTAATTCTTGCTTCTAAAGCATACGCAAGCAGAAATTTCAATGTACAATGATGTTTTTAAAAAAAACAGTCAAAATGTGCTCCACTCGGGCTGAAAACGCTGTTGGGGACATTTCATTAATGTTGACTACAAATCAAAAACTAAGCATTTTTCAGCTGAAATAATGAATGTAGTCCTCTTAATTCTTGCTTCTAAAGCATTCGCAAGCAGAAATTTCAATGTACAATGATGTTTTTAAAAAAACAGTCAAAATGTGCTCCACTCGGGCTGAAAACGCTGTTGGGGACATTTCATTAATGTTGACTATAAATCATAAACTAAGCATTTTTCAGCTGAAATAATGAATGTAGTCCTCTTAATTCTTGCTTCTAAAGCATACGCAAGCAGAAATTTCAATGTACAATGATGTTTTTAAAAAAACGGTCAAAATGTGCTCCACTCGGGCTGAAAACGCTTGTTTGGGACATTACATTAATGTTGACTATAAATCATAAACTAAGCATTTTTCAGCTGAAATAATGAATGTAGTCCTCTTAATTCTTGCTTCTAAAGCATACGCAAACAGAAATTTCAATGTACAATGATGTTTTTTAAAAAACGGTCAAAATGTGCTCCACTCGGGCTGAAAACGCTTGTTCGGAACATTTCCTTAATGTTGACTATAAATCATAAACTAAGCATTTTTCAGCTGAAATAATGAATGTAGTCCTCTTAATTCTTGCTTCTAAAGCATACGCAAGCAGAAATTTCAATGTACAATGATGTTTTTAAAAAAAACAGTCAAAATGCGCTCCACTCGGGCTGAAAACGCTGTTGGGGACATTTCATTAATGTTGACTACAAATCAAAAACTAAGCATTTTTCAGCTGAAATAATGAATGTAGTCCTCTTAATTCTTGCTTCTAAAGCATACGCAAGCAGAAATTTCAATGTACAATGATGTTTTTAAAAAAAGGGTCAAAATGTGCTCCACTCGGGCTGAAAACGCTTGTTTGGAACATTTCATTAATGTTGACTATAAATCATAAACTAAGCATTTTTCAGCTGAAATAATGAATGTAGTCCTCTTAATTCTTGCTTCTAAAGCATACACAAGCAGAAATTTCAATGTACAATGATGTTTTTAAAAAAACAGTCAAAATGTGCTCCACTCGGGCTGAAAACGCTTGTTTGGGACATGACATTAATGTTGACTATAAATCATAAACTAAGCATTTTTCAGCTGAAATAATGAATGTAGTCCTCTTAATTCTTGCTTCTAAAGCATACGCAAGCAGAAATTTCAATGTACAATGATGTTTTTAAAAAAACAGTCAAAATGTGCTCCACTCGGGCTGAAAACGCTTGTTTGGGACATTACATTAATGTTGACTATAAATCATAAACTAAGCATTTTTCAGCTGAAATAATGAATGTAGTCCTCTTAATTCTTGCTTCTAAAGCATACGCAAAAAGAAATTTCAATGTACAATGATGTTTTTTAAAAAACGGTCAAAATGTGCTCCACTCGGGCTGAAAACGCTTGTTCGGAACATTTCCTTAATGTTGACTATAAATCATAAACTAAGCATTTTTCAGCTGAAATAATGAATGTAGTCCTCTTAATTCTTGCTTCTAAAGCATACGCAAGCAGAAATTTCAATGTACAATGATGTTTTTAAAAAAAACAGTCAAAATGCGCTCCACTCGGGCTGAAAACGCTGTTGGGGACATTTCATTAATGTTGACTACAAATCAAAAACTAAGCATTTTTCAGCTGAAATAATGAATGTAGTCCTCTTAATTCTTGCTTCTAAAGCATACGCAAGCAGAAATTTCAATGTACAATGATGTTTTTAAAAAAAGGGTCAAAATGTGCTCCACTCGGGCTGAAAACGCTTGTTTGGAACATTTCATTAATGTTGACTATAAATCATAAACTAAGCATTTTTCAGCTGAAATAATGAATGTAGTCCTCTTAATTCTTGCTTCTAAAGCATACGCAAGCAGAAATTTCAATGTACAATGATGTTTTTAAAAAAAACAGTCAAAATGCGCTCCACTCGGGCTGAAAACGCTGTTGGGGACATTTCATTAATGTTGACTATAAATCATAAACTAAGCATTTTTCAGCTGAAATAATGAATGTAGTCCTCTTAATTCTTGCTTCTAAAGCATACGCAAGCAGAAATTTCAATGTACAATGATGTTTTTAAAAAAAACAGTCAAAATGCGCTCCACTCGGGCTGAAAACGCTGTTGGGGACATTTCATTAATGTTGACTACAAATCAAAAACTAAGCATTTTTCAGCTGAAATAATGAATGTAGTCCTCTTAATTCTTGCTTCTAAAGCATACGCAAGCAGAAATTTCAATGTACAATGATGTTTTTAAAAAAAGGGTCAAAATGTGCTCCACTCGGGCTGAAAACGCTTGTTTGGAACATTTCATAAATGTTGACTATAAATCATAAACTAAGCATTTTTCAGCTGAAATAATGAATGTAGTCCTCTTAATTCTTGCTTCTAAAGCATACGCAAGCAGAAATTTCAATGTACAATGATGTTTTTAAAAAAACAGTCAAAATGTGCTCCACTCGGGCTGAAAACGCTTGTTTGGGACATGACATTAATGTTGACTATAAATCATAAACTAAGCATTTTTCAGCTGAAATAATGAATGTAGTCCTCTTAATTCTTGCTTCTAAAGCATACGCAAGCAGAAATTTCAATGTACAATGATGTTTTTAAAAAAACAGTCAAAATGTGCTCCACTCGGGCTGAAAACGCTTGTTTGGGACATTACATTAATGTTGACTATAAATCATAAACTAAGCATTTTTCAGCTGAAATAATGAATGTAGTCCTCTTAATTCTTGCTTCTAAAGCATACGCAAAAAGAAATTTCAATGTACAATGATGTTTTTTAAAAAACGGTCAAAATGTGCTCCACTCGGGCTGAAAACGCTTGTTCGGAACATTTCCTTAATGTTGACTATAAATCATAAACTAAGCATTTTTCAGCTGAAATAATGAATGTAGTCCTCTTAATTCTTGCTTCTAAAGCATACGCAAGCAGAAATTTCAATGTACAATGATGTTTTTAAAAAAAACAGTCAAAATGCGCTCCACTCGGGCTGAAAACGCTGTTGGGGACATTTCATTAATGTTGACTACAAATCAAAAACTAAGCATTTTTCAGCTGAAATAATGAATGTAGTCCTCTTAATTCTTGCTTCTAAAGCATACGCAAGCAGAAATTTCAATGTACAATGATGTTTTTAAAAAAAGGGTCAAAATGTGCTCCACTCGGGCTGAAAACGCTTGTTTGGGACATGACATTAATGTTGACTATAAATCATAAACTAAGCATTTTTCAGCTGAAATAATGAATGTAGTCCTCTTAATTCTTGCTTCTAAAGCATACGCAAGCAGAAATTTCAATGTACAATGATGTTTTTAAAAAAAGGGTCAAAATGTGCTCCACTCGGGCTGAAAACGCTTGTTTGGAACATTTCATTAATGTTGACTATAAATCATAAACTAAGCATTTTTCAGCTGAAATAATGAATGTAGTCCTCTTAATTCTTGCTTCTAAAGCATACGCAAGCAGAAATTTCAATGTACAATGATGTTTTTAAAAAAACAGTCAAAATGTGCTCCACTCGGGCTGAAAACGCTTGTTTGGGACATGACATTAATGTTGACTATAAATCATAAACTAAGCATTTTTCAGCTGAAATAATGAATGTAGTCCTCTTAATTCTTGCTTCTAAAGCATACGCAAGCAGAAATTTCAATGTACAATGATGTTTTTAAAAAAACAGTCAAAATGTGCTCCACTCGGGCTGAAAACGCTGTTGGGGACATTTCATTAATGTTGACTATAAATCATAAACTAAGCATTTTTCAGCTGAAATAATGAATGTAGTCCTCTTAATTCTTGCTTCTAAAGCATACGCAAGCAGAAATTTCAATGTACAATGATGTTTTTAAAAAAACAGTCAAAATGTGCTCCACTCGGGCTGAAAACGCTGTTGGGGACATTTCATTAATGTTGACTATAAATCATAAACTAAGCATTTTTCAGCTGAAATAATGAATGTAGTCCTCTTAATTCTTGCTTCTAAAGCATACGCAAGCAGAAATTTCAATGTACAATGATGTTTTTAAAAAAACAGTCAAAATGTGCTCCACTCGGGCTGAAAACGCTTGTTTGGGACATTACATTAATGTTGACTATAAATCATAAACTAAGCATTTTTCAGCTGAAATAATGAATGTAGTCCTCTTAATTCTTGCTTCTAAAGCATACGCAAACAGAAATTTCAATGTACAATGATGTTTTTAAAAAAACGGTCAAAATGTGCTCCACTCGGGCTGAAAACGCTTGTTCGGAACATTTCCTTAATGTTGACTATAAATCATAAACTAAGCATTTTTCAGCTGAAATAATGAATGTAGTCCTCTTAATTCTTGCTTCTAAAGCATACGCAAGCAGAAATTTCAATGTACAATGATGTTTTTAAAAAAAACAGTCAAAATGCGCTCCACTCGGGCTGAAAACGCTGTTGGGGACATTTCATTAATGTTGACTATAAATCATAAACTAAGCATTTTTCAGCTGAAATAATGAATGTAGTCCTCTTAATTCTTGCTTCTAAAGCATACGCAAGCAGAAATTTCAATGTACAATGATGTTTTTAAAAAAAACAGTCAAAATGCGCTCCACTCGGGCTGAAAACGCTGTTGGGGACATTTCATTAATGTTGACTACAAATCAAAAACTAAGCATTTTTCAGCTGAAATAATGAATGTAGTCCTCTTAATTCTTGCTTCTAAAGCATACGCAAGCAGAAATTTCAATGTACAATGATGTTTTTAAAAAAAGGGTCAAAATGTGCTCCACTCGGGCTGAAAACGCTTGTTTGGAACATTTCATAAATGTTGACTATAAATCATAAACTAAGCATTTTTCAGCTGAAATAATGAATGTAGTCCTCTTAATTCTTGCTTCTAAAGCATACGCAAGCAGAAATTTCAATGTACAATGATGTTTTTAAAAAAACAGTCAAAATGTGCTCCACTCGGGCTGAAAAACGCTTGTTTGGGACATGACATTAATGTTGACTATAAATCATAAACTAAGCATTTTTCAGCTGAAATAATGAATGTAGTCCTCTTAATTCTTGCTTCTAAAGCATACGCAAGCAGAAATTTCAATGTACAATGATGTTTTTAAAAAAACAGTCAAAATGTGCTCCACTCGGGCTGAAAACGCTTGTTTGGGACATTACATTAATGTTGACTATAAATCATAAACTAAGCATTTTTCAGCTGAAATAATGAATGTAGTCCTCTTAATTCTTGCTTCTAAAGCATACGCAAAAAGAAATTTCAATGTACAATGATGTTTTTTAAAAAACGGTCAAAATGTGCTCCACTCGGGCTGAAAACGCTTGTTCGGAACATTTCCTTAATGTTGACTATAAATCATAAACTAAGCATTTTTCAGCTGAAATAATGAATGTAGTCCTCTTAATTCTTGCTTCTAAAGCATACGCAAGCAGAAATTTCAATGTACAATGATGTTTTTAAAAAAAACAGTCAAAATGCGCTCCACTCGGGCTGAAAACGCTGTTGGGGACATTTCATTAATGTTGACTATAAATCATAAACTAAGCATTTTTCAGCTGAAATAATGAATGTAGTCCTCTTAATTCTTGCTTCTAAAGCATACGCAAGCAGAAATTTCAATGTACAATGATGTTTTTAAAAAAACAGTCAAAATGTGCTCCACTCGGGCTGAAAACGCTTGTTTGGGACATGACATTAATGTTGACTATAAATCATAAACTAAGCATTTTTTCAGCTGAAATAATGAATGT